>NC_056731.1:1397849739-1397967239 GCF_019279795.1 Protopterus annectens
GGGTGGTAGTTAGTAGATTTGCAAGAGAGGCATTGGAACATATTATAGTCGAGTCATCTGCATATTGAATGCAGGTGGCTTCAGGGATGACTGTTTGGATGTCGTTTATGAAGACTGAAAAGAGGAGAGGTCCTAATATGGAACCTTGAGGAACTCCTATGGTATTTGGTAGTAGGCAGGAGAGCTTGTTTTGCCACATTACTGCTTGTTGTCTCCCAGTGAGGTAAGCTTGAAACCAGTCAAGGGCTGGAGTATCTAGATACAGGGTTGTTAAAGTATATAGAAGTAACTGATGGTTTACCATATCGAAGGCTTCGATAGGTCCAGGAAGAGAGCGGAGGATATTTTTTTATTATTCTGGTTAAGATTAATGTTTTCAGTAAAAGAGAGGAGGGCAGTGGTTGTACTATGATGGGGTCTGAATCCATGTTGAGAGTCTGTGAGTAGTTTATTTTGGGTTAGATAGAGCGTTAGTTGGTTGTGCATGCACTTTTCCATAATTTTGGCAAGTGGTGATAGTATGGCTATAGGTCTATAGTTGGATAGTTCTGTGGATGAACCTCCTTTGTGGAGTGGAATAACATAGGATATTTTCCAAATTGAGGGGATTGAGGCCTCGGTTATGGTTCTGTTAATTAGGATTGAGATAGGGTAGGTTACGACATCTGCAGCAATTTGCAGGTATTCAGCCGGCAGAAGATCGGCTGAAAGGGTGGTTGGCTTCAGTTTTTCCAAAAGGGATCTGATAAAGGATGTGGACACTGGCTGGAAGTTAAAAGAGAGTGGTGAGTCGGGTATAGTGTTTATAGAAGTGTGGGGAGGAGAAAGTTGGTTAGCTAATGACTGGATGGTTTCTGTGAAGAAAGTATTGAATGAATTGGCTATATCTTCTTGGCTCTTGTCAGATAATGTTCCTGGGGTCGGAGTAGTGGATTTGCCTGGTTGGAGAAGTTTATTTATGCCTGCCCAGTACTTTTGAGGGTTATTCTGATGTTTATGTTGCAGATTGTAGAAGTAATTTTTCTTATCTAGTATGATGGCTTTTTTAGTCTCATTTCTAAGTTGTTGGAATTTGATATGATCTAGGGGTAGTTTGGTAGTGCGCCATTTATCCCACGCTTTATCTCTAGTTGTTATTTTGGTTTTGGTGTCTGTTGTTAGCCAGGGTGCTAGTTGAGTTTTAATTCTTATTAAGCGTTTAGGGGCATGCGAGTCAAGTATAGTAAGGAATGAATTGTTAAATGATGACACTGCCTCATCAAGGGGAAGGAACTTTAGTTTTGTCCAGTTACATGATTTGAGTTTAAGTTGAAATTTAGTTGGGTCAAAGTTTTTCTTGGATCTGATAGACCTATAAATAGGTAAGCTTGTACAATTAATTTTGTCTTTCATGATGTATGTGAGCAGGTGATCACTAAGATCATTAGGGAGAGTTCCAGACATATAGTTCTGGGGATGACCGTTGGTGAGTATCCAGTCTAGTATACTCTCTTTTTGGTTATTGTTACCTGTACGTGTGGTAGATGATATTATCTGAGAGAATCCATGTAGGTTAACAGGGATGGGGTTGGACTGTGCTGTGCATTGGTTCCAGTCAATATTAACATCGCCCAGGACAATAGTTTCTTGAGGGTAGTTGTTGGCTATCCAATGTAGAATGACCTCTAGTGTTTCTACGTTGTTCCCAGGGGGAATATAGGTGACAATTAGGTTAATGCCCTTATGATTATTTAGTAGAATTTTTAGAGCTAGTATTTCAGCGTTAGAGACCTGGGGTGATTGTATAGGGTTAGTTATGATGTTAAGTGTGCTATTATATAAGACGGCTATTCCACCTCCTCTTTTCTTTACTCTATCTGCCCTAAGTATATTGTAACCAGGAGGCAGGATCTCATTGTCTTTGGTTGATGGCGGAGCCATGTTTCAGATAGACACATTATGTTGGGGAGGTATGTGGCTAGTACAGCATGCAGGCTATGTATCTTATTGTTTAGGCTTCTAATGTTTAAGTGGCATATTAGGAGGGAGTTGACCAGTCGGTGGGAGAGTGGTGGGCTGGTAGGATTTTGAGTTAAGGTTGGGCCTGGATTAGGATGGATGTCCCCATCTTTGGTTATATTTTTCTTAGATACGCTAGTAGTCTAATAACTTTGAATAGTAGTTTTAGTTCATATTTGGATTTTGGTGTTGATTGGAGTGGTTTTTAGAAGCAAGTGGTTGGAATTTATAATTTTTGGGGTAGTGTAGTAGTGGGCAAGTTCCACAGTCAGTGGAGGTAGGGGGGGTCTTGGTTTGGCATTTTGGATAAGAGAAACCTATGAATGTGAGATTTTCATAGCTAGTAAGAAAGTATGGCAGAATTAAGAGTGGTAAGATAAGAGGAAGGAGTTTATAATTATTTATAGACATGTTATATGTCATCAATGGGTGGGGTCAATGTGCTTCAGAGGAATAGTAGTGGTTAAACAGTAAAGTGGTGGGGGGGAGGAAATTGGAGAGGAAGTTGTGTAGGTTGGAGAGGAAGTAGGGGTGTGGCCTAGTGGCTATAAATGTAGACACAGTGGGGGCGGGTGGGATAAGGGGGCAGGGAGGGGAGCAAAGCGAGCCCGAGCGTAGCGAGCCCGAGCGTAGCGAGGGCGAAGCGGAGCGGGGCTAACCCAGTCCTAGTGTTTGGTCCTATGAGTGGGTTAAATAGTCTGATAGTATAAGTAAGCAGATTGGAGTACAGGCTTGAAATTCAACATAAACATATACAGTTGTAAATTGTCTAATACAATTCAACATAAATAGGCATTTACAGTTGTAAAACACTTACTGGAGAGACACTGAGCCTTCATGGGGCCTGTAGCAGAGTGGATTGTAGTTTTACAAATGGTGCCTGCCACAGGTAATATTTATTAACTCTGGGATTGTCTTAAGGTAATAAACAGGGAAGGGGAGGGGAGAACAAGGGTGTGAGCAGGCAGTTCTTTGCACTGCTGCTAATGAGCCAAAGCAAGACAAGTATGTGTTAAGAACAATCACAATTGACCAAGGACTGTTCTGAAACTGTAAGTCTTGTCTTAATTTCTCAGGTGGAAAACCAGGATAACCTTGTATCAGTAGGCTACTGTGGTATAGTTTAAATAAACAAACACACAGTATTGATCGTTATTGATACTATTTGCTAACAGAAGGGAATAAGAGAAAGTGGAAGATGTGTGTGTGTGTGGTGGTGGTGGTGGTGGTGGTGGTGGTGGTGGTGGGGGCTGCTTACAGCCAAAGCACAGTGCTCTCCAGGGGAAAATGAAGATTGGCTCAAACAGTTAGACACATACTCAAAGTTAACTGTAGCTGTTTGCAAACAGTTCAGACCCGGACTGCACTTTTCTTATAGGAATGTTAAAGGTGGTACCGGAGTTGAATACTTAAGAGTGGTGTTAGGTTCAAAGTTAACTGTAGCTGTTTGCAGACAGTTCAGACCCGGACTGCACTTTTCTTATAGGAATGCTAAAGGTGGTACCGGAGTTGAATAATTAAGAGTGGTGTTAGGTTCAAAGTTAACTGTAGCTGTTTGCAGACAGTTCAGACCCGGACTGCACTTTTCTTATAGGAATGTTAAAGGTGGTACCGGAGTTGAATACTTAAGAGTGGTGTTAGGTTCAAAGTTAACTGTAGCTGTTTGCAGACAGTTCAGACCCGGACTGCACTTTTCTTATAGGAATGTTAAAGGTGGTACCGGAGTTGAATACTTAAGAGTGGTGTTAGGTTCAAAGTTAACTGTAGCTGTTTGCAGACAGTTCAGACCCGGACTGCACTTTTCTTATAGGAATGTTAAAGGTGGTACCGGAGTTGAATACTTAAGAGTGGTGTTAGTAAGTTAACTGTAGCTGTTTGCAGACAGTTCAGACCCGGACTGCACTTTTCTTATAGGAATGTTAAAGGTGGTACCGGAGTTGAATACTTAAGAGTGGTGTTAGGTTGGAGAGACACTGAGCCTTCATGGGGCCTGTAGCAGAGTGGATTGTAGTTTATAAATATAAATATGTAAAAATATGTAAACCCTGTATTTAGGGCTCATCCTTCCATCTCTCATCTTTTTGCATTTTATACTATATATATATTTTTTCCTTGTTTACAAATTTTGTCAATTGAATCGACTCAGTGCTACACACTGTGACTTCCATCAATGTTTATCTGATGAAGTTCATGTATTTTTGTGAACTGAAGTGCTTATCTCTCATAGTTTTAAACATGTTTTTATTTCAAAAAGTTTTTAGATTAAAGTTCTTCTGGATTTTGTCTGCAGTAGTTTGTTTCTTTGGGCCTTCCATTTGTGTTTCTTTCTCTGCATATATAATTCCCACAATTCCCATTTTTTCCTATGTAGTTTGCTCCATTCCTTTTTCTAGAGATCCCAATTCCAGTTGTTTTATCTCTGTTACTATATTCACTACTTCTAGTAAAGTTGCTCTAGACTTTGATTTCCATTTTCTAGTAATTGCTTTATTGGCAGCCACCATAATTAGACTCAGCAAGACATTACTATGTCTAGGCAATTCTGATTCTGTATCTTATCTGAAAAAATCATCTCCCCAGTCAATCCAATCTGTTCACCCAGCATCTCCAACAGAGTGGTCCACAGGGAATACCTAAAGTCTGCCAGCTCACTATACTCCCAAAAAATATGTTCCCAGCTGCCTCTTACTTGTCCTTCACACCTCCAACATTTGCTATCCATCTGAGGAAAAATTCTTTGGAGTCTACTTGGGGTATAAAAATACCTATGTAAATACTTCCAGGCAATTTTACCTTTTTTGTATATAAAAGTGGGTCGATTACCCACTATGTCTCTGATTTGTTCATCTTCTACCAACATTCCCCAATATTTTCTTATGATGTTCCTAATGGTGTTGGAACCAACAGTGTATTCAAATACTATAGCTCTAGGAAAATCTCTAGCCTTTACTACTTCCTCATTTTTTAACTGTGGGCAAGCATCTACTCCTTCTTCTCCATTTTGAATATTATTATTCTCAGGTATCAAAATAGCTCCCTTATTTAAGCCTGTGCTCAAGAGGGGTAGATATTTCTTCCCTCTATTTTAGGCAACCTCTGGGAAAATGGTTCTGAAGAAAAGCTGAAACTACCCCCCCCCCCCAGGAACATGTCCTCTAATTTTCTTTTTGCAGTTTCAAAAGTTAGATCATCACCAATCTAATAAACTGTCCCTTAATTTTTGAGAAAGGATTCACTTTTATTCCTATTTTTAAACAAATCTTAATAGATATGATGATGGAATTTAAATTATTTGGTAGAAAAATGAATTTTGCTATCCAATATAAGGATAAGGAGGTGGAAAGGGTAGAACAGAATGGATATTTTAAATATTTAATTTTAAAGAAAAAGACTACAGGAATACCTGTTCCCTATCCCACAGTTGAAACATTTTCTGAAATATGTATTACATTTATCAGTTTTATATTTCAGGGAAAAAGGGCTATAGTGCCTTTAATCTTACTAAAGAAGAGCATGATGCTTTAGAGAACTTGAAAAGGAACCCCCACCTTAGAATAATGAAACCTGACAAGGGAGGAGGATAGTTGTTTTCAAGAGAGAAGAATACTCTAAAGAAATGTTAAAGATTTTACAAAACAGTGACTCTTTCACCAGAGCCTCTATGAATGAAGTGTATGATTCCTACCAATATATAGATTTATTTTTGGAGGATGAATTGCCGCAGGGTGGGCTGGATCTTAAGACTTACAAGTTTTTGCAGAACAATCACCCCAGAATTCCATATTTCTTTGGCATCCCTAAGATTCAGAAGGACCTGCAGCAACCATTGTGTCTGCAGCAGGGGCTAAAACACATCCCCTGGCTCTTTATGTGGTAGGTTGTTGAAACCTTTTCAAAAAATGGACAACCAGATTGTTGGGGACTCCTGGGATTTTTTGGATAGGATCATACATTCCCTTTGGAACAAGGAAGTCATCTTTCTGACAATAGATGTAAAAGATCTTTTCTCTAGTATCCCCCAGAAAGCTGGATTGGAACAGTTTAGTGAAGCAGTCCTGAGGTCTGGTTTAGTTAATGGGAAACAGTTCAGGCTTATTATGAAATGTACGGAGAGCATGCTCAACAACAACTATATTTGGTTCAAGGTAACATCTTCAAACAAACCAAGGGAGTTGTGAAGAGGCCTGCATTTATGCCAACTTGGTGATGCTTAGTTGGGATAGACATGTAATTTTTGGTTCCCCTTTTCAGGAGAAGTATTTATTATATCTCAGATATTTGGATGACATCTTTGTCCTCTGGGTAGGGGACATAGAGGAAATTCCCGGGCTCATAGAGTATTTGAATAATATTACTCCTTTCCTGAAATTAACTTACCAAATGGACAAAAACACATCAATTATTTGGACATCACCTTATAGAAGAAAGAAAATGGGGTTTCCTCTACTATTTACCGAAAAAACACTTTCTCAAACAGTTATCTACATTTCAGTAGTATGCATCCTTTGTCCTAGAAAAAAAAGTCTTATTAAGGGACAATTTATTAGATTGGTGAGGATGGTGTCTGACAATCGAACTTTTGAAAGTGAAAAAAGAAAACTGTAGGACATGTTCCTTGAGAGGTGGTACCATGAGCTTTTCCTAATAAACTATTAGCACAGAAGTTACACAAAATGGAGGGATAATTATTTACCCATGTTGGAAACAGGATTAAATAAGGGAGCTATTTTGATACCTGAGAATAATAATATTCAAAATTGGGAAGGAGTAGATGCTTGTCCACAGTTAGAAAATGAGGAAGTAGTAAAGGCTATAGATTTCCCCAGAGCTATGGTACTTGAATACATTGTTGGTTCCAATAGCATTAAGGACACCATAATAAAAATTGTGGAATATTGGTAAAATATGGACAAATCAGAAACATAGTGGGTAATAGACCCACTTTTATAAATAAAAAGGTAAAAATGTCAAGAATATTTTAGAATCTAATGGTGACAACAAGGAGAAGACAAATATTAGTAAAGGTACCCAAAAATGTGAAATGTGTAGCCAGTGTAAATATAAATTGGGACATCCAGTACTGCAGTTGCAAAATGCAGCAAAGTCTATCATCCACTCACAGGAAGGGAATTGTCTATCAAAGGGGGTGGTGTATTTGGATGTGTGTATGTCCTGCCCTGCATTTTATGTAGGGAAAACAGAAAGGCAGCTAATGAAAAGGACATATGAACACCAATATGAGATATCTAATAAAAATCCAAACAATGCTTTGTATAGACATTCTGCCTGTTGTAGTGGCTTTAAGCAATTTTTGTTCACTATACTGGAAAATATTCCTGTTAATCCTAGAGGGGGTGGGTGGAAAGACAAGTTGGAATTAAAAGAGCTAAGTTAGGAAGTTAAATTAGATGTAACACATTTCCCTGGAATTAATGACTGCCTATCCCTAGTGTCATTACTAAAATTTAGGACAAAGAAATATTAGTTATCCTAAACACACAAAAATGCATTATTGTTTATGCTGGAAGTTCCAGTATTGTTGTATATTAATATATATATATATGTAAATGTATCTTACTCACAGCCTAAATAAGTTATGTTTTTTCATTTTTTTACTGTGGTTTTATAATGTTTTACTAGGTATATTTACTAGTCTTTATTACAGTTTCTTATATGTATGTATATATATATATATATATATATATATATATATATATATATATATATACATACATACAGTTCATTTTATATTTAGTCAGTCTTTTGTGACAGGCGAAAAAATGATTTAGTGGTGTGTTTTTTAAACTTCACTTCAGGTATTTTCATTTTGTCTCAATTAAACTGATTAGTGCATACACACAAACATACACACACACACACACACGCACACACAGCACACACACACACACACACACACACACACACACGCACACACGCACACACGCACACACGCATACACACGCATACACACGCACACACACACACACACACACACACACACACACACACACACACACACACACACACACACACACACACACACACACACACACAGGAACTGATTCAGTGGGTTTCTTGTATTCTGAAGATGTCTTACTGATAAAAAGCTGATTTGTATTCACTTAAAGCTTACATAAACATTTCATTCTTGGTTTGTGGCTCCTTAGCAGTTGTGGGTGGTAAGGCAGTGGCAGTTTCACCTGGGAATATTTTTTGGTTATTAGTTCTGTTTTTTCTTGATTCATAGGTTCATGGGTGTGTACTAGGCTAATGGCCCTGGAGCCTTTACAAGATTAGCCCATAGAAGTGCCCTGGCATCATGCTGCCCGATGTTAGTTCCTAGTGCCTCTATCAAGTAGACCCACTGGAGTGATCCCTGGTGTGAACTTTCTATTTTCCATCCACTCATCAAGATTTCTCTTGAAGAGGGCCAGTGAGGTGCTCTGCTTGACATGTATGGGATATCTGTTCCAGAGCATGAGCAGTCTCTGTGTTATGAACCTGTCCCTCGAGCATGTTCTGTTTGATTCCTCATTTGATATATTTTTGTTCCTCAGATACTTTTTCTGTCATCATGCTCCATGAAACAGCTGAATCCACTCCTGGATTCCTCTGCTGAAGAAGTTTCTCGAGGTTTTTACCCCGTCTAGGTCTTTGTAATTAACAACTCCTGCTATGACACTACTGTTATACAGTCTCCTTTACTTTGCTGCTCTGGTTCATAAACAGTGATATTACTTTTCACATCACCACTCATCTTGCTTTTCTCTTTCAGAAATTATCATTTCCTCTACCTTCTCACCCACAGCTGCAGTCTTGTCCACAAACCTCTTCTCCATTGCTTCACACTCTGCCCAGTTCTCCCTGTAAAAGAATAGGAGTAACACATGCTTACACATTTTATGAATACCACTTCAAGTATCTCCTGAAAAGAGAACACTGACCTGGTGGGACTAACCCAGTCATCAAAGAATAAATACAAAAAAATGAATTTCCACCATGTGGTTGTTCTTTTCTATAACTTTTTCTGTTTCCGTACTGCCTACAGCACATCCATAAACTTTACCACATCCAACTTCACTACACATCCTTATTGACATGAATCAAGTGTGTTGACATATATATATATATATATATATATATATATATATATATATATATATATATAGATATATATAGATATATATATATATATATATACATATTTATATTATCTATCTCATCTCTCTCTCTCTCTATATATATATATATATGTATATATATATATATTTATATATATTATCTATCTATGTAGTTTTATATATATAGCACTTGCTTATAGAACCACATCTAGTGCAAGGCAAAAGGGTGACTGCCCAGTGTGTAAGCCGTTAGGAAAGGCAATCAGCAGGTGTGGGAATGTAGTGTTAGCATTGATTTATGAAGCTGTAAGGATAGCTCAGACTCTTAATGAATGCAATACTATATTCTTGGGATTATCTGAAGCAGTGAAGGATTCAGAGTGTGACATTTTGGTTGTACTAGCTACTTGATACATTTCTAGTAAGCAGTGTACTATAATTTTAGAATGCAGAAGAGTTTAATTTTGTTTCAGTCTTCATCTGAGACCTGATGTTTTGCTCTTCAAGTTTGAATTGAGGGGGGTGCTGCCAATCTGGTGAACTGCAAAAGGCACCAGATTTCCTAGCTGTGGTTCGGCTTCTATCCAATGAAATAAGGCTATGTCTGACAACTTATTTCATAGGGTCATAGAATCATAGGAGATTACTAGGCTATCGATCCAGAGGTCATTTTAAGCCTAGCTGTTTCATCCCAATGCCATAGGTTCATAGGTTCATAGGTAGGTACTAGGCTATTGACCCTAGGGCCTATATAAGCCTAGCCAAAAAGGTACCCTGGCTTTCACCACCCAAGAAAATTATTTTCCTGTGCCCCTGTTGAGCAGAGCCACAGAAGTGATCCCCAGGGGTGAATTTCCTATCCTCCCATCCAATCATCAAGATTTTTCTTGAAGAGTGCTAATGAGGAGCTTTATTTGATATAGATAGGTAGTTTGTTCCAGAGTATGGGAGGTTTCTGGGCCAGGAAACTATCCCTCCAGCATGTTCTGTTTATTGTTGTGACAAGGTTTAGGTCTCTAGAGCGTGTAGCTCAGATTGATTGGGATTTATTTAAGTGGAGCATGTCCAACAGCTCTGGGTTTGACATAGCTTTGTATGTTAGGCAGAGATCGCCTCTGAGTAGGCGATATGAGACAGAGGAAAGCTGGAGTTTTTTGAGACAGTCTGCATAGGGCATCTGTTTGAGGCCGGTAATCTTCTTTGTGAGGTATTTCTGTGGCCTTTCCAGTTGTTGTAGATGTCTTGTGAGGTACATACCAAAAGGGGCACTGTATTCTATAATGGGTCTAATGAGTGATGAATAGAGGGGAACAAAGATCTCCTTTTTCCTGGATGAGAAACCTTTTGTGATGAGGTGTGCCACATAGAAGGACTTCCTGACTACTGGGGACGATGTGATCATCAAAGGAGAGACTACTGTCCACCTGTGTCCCAAGGTCTCTAATCACACTTTCGGTGTTAAGTAGACTACTGCCTATGTGGTAGTTCATGGGTACAGAGGTTTTACCAAAGGGGATGACAATGCACTTTTTGCCATTGAGCTTGAGGCCATGGCTTTGACACCAGGCATCTGTCTCAGTGAGGCCCTTTTGTAAGATGTCCACATCGTTAGGAGTTTCAATTATGGCTCCTAGTTTGCAGTCATCTGCGAACTTCATTAGCCAAAGACCTTCTGTGTTAGCCTGTACTTCAGAGAAGTAGATACCAAACAGGAGAGGACCCAGGACTGGACTCTGTGGTACTCCACTTGTCACTGGTCTGAAGTTGGATTTAGAGTCTGCTACTTTCACAGTGTGGGTTCTGTCATTGAGCCAGTTGGCAACCCATTTTGTGACTTATGAATTTATACCTAGTTTAGTGAGTTTATCTATAATTCCAGAGTGGGGGATGGTGTTGAAAGCCTTGGCGACATCTAGATAGGGTGTGTGAACCACCTTGTCCTCATCTACGGCTTTGGTGACTGCTTCAAAGAAGTCTATCGGGTTTAGGAGACATGATCTGCCTTTTAGAAACCCAAACTGGGTGAGGTCCAGAGTTTGGAGATTACCAATGTCATTGGTACCTCCAATACTAGTCAATACCCAAGATTGCATTTAGTGATGACTGACCATGTCCAGGAGGGTTGTGAACTGTATCCTAGGTAAATATTTATGGTGCCACATCCACTTGCCCAAGTTCCTCTTGAACAGTGTCATAGAGGTGCTCTGTTTCACATGAATTTGTAGCCTGTTCCAAAGATGCAGCAGTTGCTGGGAGATAAATCTGTCCCTCCAGCATGTCCTATTTAAGTCGCAGGTCATATTTAGGTCCCTGGAATGGGTAGCCCTATTCCTGTTTGGTTTATGGATATGCAGCAAGTTCATTAGGTTTGGGTCTTGGATTGCTCTGTAGGCCAGGTATAAGTCTCCCCTAAAAAGTCTATATGATACAGAGTATAGTGACAGGGACTTTAGTCAGACTGTGTAAGGCACATGCTGGAGTCCCTTGATCTTTTTGTTAGAAACCTCTGAGGTGCCTCTAATTGCTACAGGTGCTTAGTACAGTACATTCCAAATGGGGGTGTCATACTCAATTAAGGGCTAGATAAGTGCCGAGTTTAGGGGGGCTATAACATCTTTTGCTCTCAAGGCAATGCCTTTACTAATCAAGTGTGCTATGTAGAAAGCTTTCCTTGCTACAGTAGACACATGGTGGTCGAAGTTAAGGTCACAGTCAACTTGTGATCCCAGGTCCCTTACCACTTCATGGGTACTTAGGGTATTGTTGCTGATTTGATAGTGCGGTGGGACATTGTTTGTGCCCAAGGAAATCATGATGCATTTCTCTGCATTCAGTTTGAGGCCATGACTAACAACCTAGTTGTTGGTCTGTGTGAGACCATCCTGGAATATACTGACATCATTTGGGTATTCAATGACTGCAACTAGTTTCAGTCATCTGCAAACTTGGTCAGCCACAACCTCTTAGTTTTGACCTGAACTTCTGAGAAGTACATACCAGACAGTAGGGGGCCCAGCACTGACCCCTGTGGCACCCCACTGGTAACAAGTCTGCTGGTTGATGCGGAGTCACCCACTTTAATAGCGTATGTCCAGTTTGTGAGCCAGTTGGCAACCCATCTTACAATGAAGGGATTTACATTCAGTTAGCTAAGTTTATCGGTAAAGCCTGAATGTGGGATTGTGTCAAAAGCCTTTGCCAGGTCAAGCTATGCTGTGTGCACAGATTTGCCCTCATCAGCAGCCTTGGTCACATTTTCAAAGAATTCCACCGAATTTAACAGGCAGGATCTGCCCTTCACAAAGCCAGATTGAGTAGGATCCAGGGTTTGGAGGTCACCTATGTTTTTATTTAGGACATCCATAATGATATGTTCCATAGCCTTACAGATGAGGCTGGTCAGGCTTATGGGTCTGCAATTCCTGGGTATGTTGTTAGGCCATCTTTGTGGAGAGGAACAACTGTTGCTGTTCTCTATTCTGCAGGAACAAAGCCTGTGGTTAGGCTATGATTGAAAAGGGCACTTAATGGTGATGCTAGTTCATGTTTTAGCCTGTTTAAAAGGGAGCCTTGGATGTCATCTGGTCCCATAGAGGCTGTGTTTTTTGCTTTGGACATGGCTTTGAGGACCTGCTCTTCAGATATGTAGGGTGAGGGTGGAGTTTGGGGGAAGGTTTGTTGTAAGTTAAGAGGAGATAAGGGAGTGAAATTTTTGCCAAATGTATATGCTAGCAGGTTTGCTATCTCTGAGGGGTCAGTGTGTGTGATACTGTTGGCCACTAGTGCTGCACATGCTTGGGTCCTACCCTTTAGATTATGTGCATAGCTGTAAAAGGCCTTATGGCTATCATTGGCTGTACTTGCTAAGTTTCTCTCAAAGTAGCTCTTGGAGGATTTGACAAGTTGTCTTATTTATCTGTTGAGGCTGAGGAAAGTGTTTTTCCATTGTTGAGGCCTTGCCTTTGTTTTCTTGGACAGCAACTTTTTGTGTTTATTGTAAAGTTTGTTGATGCTGGATGCCCACCATGGCAGCTTGTTTTTACTTGGAGGTCTGGCTTTGATTCTTTCTGGTACGGCTGAGTTTATACATTTATGCAACTGATTGTACAGGGCTTTAGTGTAAGCTTTGGCATAGTTACCACTTCCAGCTTGGGGTGGAGCTTGGAATGCATTTCTACTTTCACCTAGGAGGGTATAGGTTGCTTTGGTGAAGTTGTTCACTCTGATTTCACCCTTTGTTAGGTCTGTTGTTAGTGCCAGCTTGAAGGTGACTGATTTCTGGTCAGTTCTAACTAATGAGGGTCCAACAGTTGCAGCAGTGCATCTGTTTGACATGTAGATGAGGACCAGATCCAGAATGCTTGTTCCCCTTGTTGGGGTATGGACAATTTGTTCCAGGACATTTAACGAAGTCAAGGAACTTTTGCACTAGCGAGTTAGGGATAGCTCATGTTTCCCAGTTGATGTTGGGATAATTGAAATCCCCCATAACCAGTGTGTTTGGTAAAATTTGGATTGTCTCCAGTTTGGTCAAGTAGGCTTTATGGGCATCATGACCCATAGAGGGGGATCTATACCTGGCTATGACTTGAACTGTAACCTGGACCTGGAGTAACCCCATGGAGGTGTCCAGACTAACTAGATGGGAGGTAACATGGTGTAGGCAACAAGGCAACAAACACAACATACAATGATGTCATACAGCAGAAAATAAGACATATCTCCAAATAAAAACATAGGCCATTAATATAAATTATTTACAGTGGTCCCAGTTCAGAAAGGTTACCACAAGATGTACACTGCAGGAACCACTTTCATTTCAGAGACAGTCTTACCATGATGCTTTAGCATAAAGTTGTTCAGCATCATGGTGTGCTGTCTCGGCAGCCATGTTGAATGCTAATGAGGCATACTGGGAGAGCAGCCAGTGCTAATTAGCCATGTACTCTTCCCTGGAAATGCCTGCAGTGAAGTATTAATCGCTCCGCTTCATAAAGTTACATGGCTGATCAATATTCCTTGTGTTAATGAATATGGCTAAAAACTCACATTCACCCATCACTGTAGATGTAAGTGCAGGAGCACTAAGCAGATAGGTAGTGTTGGGGGGTGTGTATGTGTGAGGCTGTCTCTGTGAGTGTGTCTGTCTGTGTGTGTGTGTGTGTGTGTGTGTGTGTGTGTGTGTGTGTGTGTGTGTGTGCAGTTAGGGTATAGGTAGGGTAGGGAAGGCGTGTGTGTGTGTGTGTGTGTGTGTGTGTGTGTGTGTGTGTGTGTGTGTGTGTGTATTCACGAATGTGTGAATGTTTGTCTATATGGGGGAGGCTTTCACATCTCCACACTCCCCTAGAGCAAATCCTGCAATATTGGGGGATGAGGAACACCAGTGATACTCTTCATATCATTGTTTAAAGGCACTTAGAAAAAAAAAAAGATTTGTAGAGTGGAAGATATGAATCTGGAGGGAATATTCGATACTAAGGATTTTCAACCTATTGTGCTTTAAAGGCGCTTAGGAAGAAAAAAAGATTTGCAAGGAGCTCCAAGGTCTAGTATGATGAAAGCTTTGCAGCAGTCTGTATGTTACAAGGGAAAGGTACCTATAAGAGGCAACAGTAGGAGCATCCTATAAAATCAGAGACAGATAGTTGAAATGGATGGGGTGCCTGTGGGTAGGGAGCCTTCTGTACAGGGCTGTAAGGAAAACTAGATGACACTGGGAAGAATGTTTAAACTATTACTGGAACTCATTAAAAAGTTAACAGAGAAGCAGGTCTACTATCACTCTGCACTGCACACACAGTAAGAAGAATGAAGCCATAATATCTGCCATTATTTACTAAGTATAAGGATCTCTGATTTATGATGGTAGGGACAAAACATAAAATGAGATACTGGGCACATTGTGTGTGTGTGTGTGTGTGTGTGTGTGTGTGTGTGTGTGTGTGTGTGTGTGTGTGTGTGTGTGTGTGTGAATTGGAGTTGACTGCACCAACACAATGCATACAACCCCACTGTTAACTACAGCAGGAAAGTGGTTATTAGCACTAGCAGTATTTAAGGGCGATTCAGGCACATGCAAATTAGGACTTTTCTCATTGTGACTAATAGGTCTCTGAGTCAGAAATTGTTGCATAGTGTAAACAGCCCCTTTTCACCACAGCTCTTGCCACCAATGTTGCTGTTTATTCTGAATGCTACAGATTATGTACTTAACTTTCATAAAGCAGGAAATTGAAAACAAAACATGCAAAATTAGTATAACATATGAAAAATGAGCCAATTGCCAACAAATATGGCATATGAGCTCATCTAAGCTTGGAGGAAAAAACAGGTATTTTCTCATTAATAAATTAAATTGAACCACTTCTCCATCAAATTCCTGCTGACGCCCCAGCAGGATCAAATAATTGATTTTACTGATTCATCTACAACTATGAAGAATTCACAAGTCTTTGTATTCTGCATATTTACAACCTCTGTACCTATGCAAACATGATCCGGAAGACAGCTTTAGTCAAACAATCATCATCATCTAAACAAGCTAAACCCTTCAATACATCTGACTTTAAGCTCATTTTTATATTACTATTATTAGGAAATATTCTGCAGAAAATTATTTATATCAGACTGTCTCAATGCAATAAAGAATATACTCTTCTTTCTATACAGCAATATGAATGTTGGGAAGGTCACAGCACAATGTCTACATTTTGGACACTAACAGATGAGATATTACTTAACAGTGACAGAGGTAATTTCACTGGTGCAATTTATACAGACCTCACAAAAGCTTTTGACATAGAATATCACTCAGTCTTAATTAACCATGTGTTAGATCTGGTATCATGCCCAGACACCTCAGTCTGATTCCAAGACTACCCTTCCAACATGATTTTTTGAGTCATAATTGTTTTTTCCACCTCCTCCCTTTCTCCCTTAACCAAAGGTGTCCCACAAGGTTTTATTCTTGCTCCAGTATTGTCTTCCATTTTTATCAACAAATTCGTAATGGACCATCTTCATATACCACTCATCCCATAGTGGTACAGACTGCAGTATGGCTTACAATATCTAACCAGATTAACAGCAACTTAAACAAAATATGTTCTTTCATAAACCTTTCTCCACAAAGTGGAACAGCAATGCCACACAATGAATAAAGTTAAATGAGTACAAATTAGCTAAAGGGCTAAACTCTTACTAGTTCCTCAGCGACTTAAACTCCTATATTCTGTTTTCTTCTCTCCTCCAGCAGTCAAACTTACCATGAGAATCTCAACCTACAGTCTAAGAGATCAAATGCATAGTGGTCTATCCATCACTTAAATCACACCTTAAGTATGCTGAACACAGCTTATTTTCCTTGGTCCAAAAGTCTGGGAATCACTTCCACCTTACTTAAAAGATTTCATATGATACAACAAATTCAGACCCAATTTAAAAGCACATCAAACTATACTCCATTAATGCCAGTGGTTCAACTCTGGCAATGTTGCATAACATATGACCTTCTAGTGAGGCTACACATTTATTTCTACCTCATATATTTCAAAAGATTTTAATGTTAGACAAAATCGAAAAAAGTCATTCCTTGGTTCTCCCCCATTGACTACCGTAATTCTCACTTTTTCCTCTTCCTACTCTGCTCCACACGTTTTGCTTCACTTCCTTCCTTTCTCTCTTCTTCTTTTCTTAATTCTATCTGCAGTTTGTATTTGTCCATAAAATTCATCTATTTATTTCTTGTAAAGACTTTACCAGGTCATTCAGTCATACATAGTGTAATACTTTGCATAACATTTTTATTTACTATTTTCTGTACAAGTTTTTTTAAGTCATAATCTGTAAATGCTTTATGTAATTTTTTAAGTGGTTTTGTGTACTTTAAGTTACTATGAAAAAATATTTGATCTCACACACACACACACACACACACACACACACACACACACACACACACACACACACACACACAGATATGTATTTGCATTTTTTTAATTATAGGCTGAGCCTGAAATGGGTCCAATGGATCAGATAATTTAATAAATAAGCCATGGATTAATACTTTCCAAACTGTTAAGTATTAGCTGCTGTGTATGCTTTGATGTCTCTTCTGGTTCGAACTTCAGACAGTAGTCTGACATCCACTTTACAATTTACTGGAACCAAGTAGTAACATTTAAGAAGGGATATAAGCACCAACATGTTGTTTACTCACCACAGTGGCTGTAATTGATATCTACTGCCAGTGTGACACAGCATCTGTTGGCAGACCAAAAGCCGTCAAGATCAGCACAAGTATTGCCCAAACACATGGGATTTTAAGACAGCTGCAGTTTATGTTGTTGTTCTGGTTAGTCTCACATGAAACTTCTAACAGTTCCACAACAGTGTTTCAGACAAGACAGAAATGAGAACTTCAGAGTCATGCTCACAAGAAAGAAGGAAGTGATTTAAAACTGGTGGATGGCTTCAGGTCTACCAAACAAAGGGAAGCAATAAATTAAGTAATTTAATATAGTATCTGTTTGCTGACATCAAATGAACATGGCCTATTTGCAGGACTGTAATAGCTGAAAAAAATTCTTCTATCACTATGTACGGTTCATTAACAACTGTGATATTGTTATATATAAGCGATGTCTAAGTTCTGTATACTTCTAAGCTTGTTCACTGACTTCACTTACTTAATTGCACTTTTCAGTTTTATACACTTTCCTTTTGTTTAAGTTGCATGTATTATATTCTATTTGTATGGTATTTATTGTTTGCCTTTGTACCCAGATGATGACTGAAAAGCATGTTTGGACCAGCCCAGTTGTCCACTTACCAAACAGAATATAAATAAATATATACATACATAAATAGGTCATTTACTTTATAGGGTTGAAGGTTAAACATATTAAAATGAAACTGATAATAAATAAAAGCTGTAAATATTATTAATTCACTATAAGGAAATAATGCAGCAAAGCTGGCATATGGTAAGCAGTGATTCACAAACATTCTCTTAAATATTACTGCACTCTGCCTCACTCACATATTTTGTTGGTTGCTATATAACCATGATGGGTATCTGTCTTATATCTGTCAAGCACACTGATGTTAAGGTTTAGTCATGCTGACAGTTTCTTTTTTATAACAGTTTCTATGGAATCTCATTCTCTCCAATATTTTTTCAGTCAGCTTATCACATGATATATAGAAAACTCTGCTGTAGCAAAAGGTTCTCATGTCGATAACTGGAAAGTTGAATTTTACTGAAGTTTATATATTATCTAAATTTAATTTCTTAAGGAAGCAGTGTACTTTTAATCTAGCACAATTTGTAAAAAAAAAAAAATTAGGTTTCACAAGCTTTTGATAGGAAGCAGATTTAAGACATAAATGACCTAACATGAATCTATTTTTGCTTGAGAGGATTACATTAAAAAATAAGTTGACTTCCGACTGAATTTTTTATTTAAAAGATTCTGTTCTCTTTTCAAATTATATCTGGTGTGTCAAAATTAAAAAAGTCAGAGAAAACATATGTGGAAGAGCAGTTCTATTATTCAGTACAGGAAACGTTCATTGTTTCCTCAACTATGGGTAAATTCAAGTTGATGAATTCCTGTAACATATATATTTTTCTAAATTAGCTTTAACTACTCATCATCATCATCACCATCAGCTCCCTTTTTTCCCATTTTCTACACAGGGCCGCTGTGTTGTGTCAGCTGTCGCTATCTTTCTCTATTCAATGCCACTCTCCTACACTTTTTGACAGTCATGCCTGACTGTCGCAGACCTTCTTTTACACAATCCAACAATCTGTTTGCCGGACACCCTTGTTTCTTCTTGCTTATTTTTTGCCTATCCCAAATCTTCTTTAACAGATTGTCTTCTATTTTTCTGCACATGTGGTGGAACCACCGTAATCTGCTCTCTTTGGCCTTCTCCGTAATTGGAACTACTTTGGCTTCTGCTCTGATGTCCTAATTTCTTCATTTGTCCTATAGTGTGCATCCTACCACCAGCCTCAGGCACTTCATCTCCATCACCTCTAGCTTCCTCAACTGCTCTGCCTTTACTGCCCAGGTTTCTGTACCATACAGTAGTACTGGTTGCTCCCCTGTTTTGTACACCGTACTTTTCAGCTTCTGTGGCATTCTTCTGTCATACACTACTCCTGACACTCTCTACCAGTTGGCTGCAGCCTCCCTGATTGTAGTTTTGCTGTCATTCAGACTTCCCTTTTGTCAGCCACCCCTCCCAGAAACTTGAAGTTGTTAACTTGTTCCACTACATTCCCTTCTGTCCCAGTTCTCAGATTTTTTTCTGATTTTCTCCATTTGCTGCCATTATTTACAATTGTCATCTCAGTACTCAGTTTTAGCCCATGTGCCTTCAGTTTTACATTCTAATCTCCTATCCTTTGCTGCAGTTCTTGCTCAGATTCTGCCTGTAATGTTGCATTGGTTGCATGCAGCAACTTTGTTGATCTGTTCCCTCCTGTTTGCTAATGTAGCCCATCACCAGTATGAACAGCAGTGGGCTCAGAGATGAACCCTTATGACACCAACTCATGTTTAGAAGCCTTCTGTGAGACCAAACACTGTTTATACTTTTGAGCCATTGGGTCCTTGTACATAGCCTGCAGTAATCATACCAGTGTTTATGGGACTTCAAACCATTATAGAACTGCCCAAATCATTTTTTAGGACCTTGTCCTGTTTTCTCTCTGAGTCTAGGAATGCCCAGTTGGTCTCATCCTCATTTGTAGCTTTTTTTAACTATCTGTCTCACTGCAAACATTGGGCCAGTTGTTTTGCATCCTGATCTGAATCCAAACTGTTCATCTCCAATCATACTTTCAACTGCTCTGCATATTCCTTTACCAGTCACCATCTCCAGGATTTTCATGCATTGTGACATAAGTTTGATGCCACTGTCTTGTCCACAGTTGTGGATGTCCCCTTTGTTCTGGTACACTAGTACTAGTATGCTTATTCTTCAGTTATCTGGGGTACGCCTTTCTCTCAGTCCTGCTAAGAGTACCCTCAGGAAACATTTCTCCCCTGTCTTACCCAACTTCTTGATCATATCTGCGGGGATTTCATCTAAGCCTGCTGCTTTCCCTGACTTAATTTTCCTTAGTGCTGTTTTTATTTCTTCTAGGGTGGTCTCCTCCTCTTCTCTCATCACAGGCTGTGCAGGAAGTACATCTTCTGTGGGATTATCTTCATTCAGAAGCTGCTAGAAGTATTCCTTCCACCTTTAATGTGTTGTGGACTAGATTTTGCTGGCATCTCTTTATCTTTCCATCTTTGCCTTACAACCTGATAGAGTTTCTTTGTGCCATATACCAAGCAATTTTCTAGAAACTAGTAGAGTGCCTCTTATGTCTTGTTCATAGCTATTGCAACTCCTCTCTTAGCCTCTTCGTTATCCAGTCAATATTTCTTCTTAGCCTGGTCCATCTTTTCCATCTCCCACTTTTTCTTGTACTCCTTTCTTTTAATGACCTTCTAGACTTCCGCATTTTACTACCAATCTTCCTTATGTATCTTGTTTCTATACCTGGCTCAGCTATATACCTGTTATGTAGTCTTCACACATACTGTTTGATGTACTGCCATTCTTCTTCAACTTCACGTATTTCCTCTTCTTCCTGTGGTGCTAGAGCCCTGAGTAATCCTATGAATGTCTATTCTTTCTCTCCAGTCAACTTCCAGGTCTTCAACTTAGTCTCTGTTGACCATAGAGCCTTTTCTTATTATGGCAACCGGTTGTTTATGCTGTGGGCTGACTGTTTCACTAGGGATGACTTTGCAATCTCTGATTCTACCCTAGTGCCCTTTCCTTACTAGTAGGAAGTCTACTTGAGTTGCATGTTGGCCACTCTTGTATGTGATCTTTTGTCTATCTCTTTTGCTGAACCATGTGTTGGCCACCATCAAGACATTTACTAGACAGAAGCCTAGAGTGGCAAAGCCTTCTTTATTCCTGTTTCCCCACACATGTGGACCCAGACAGTCATCTTATCAAGTTCTACCTGTCTCAATGTGTGCATTCAGATCACCTATTATAAACACCAATTTCTGTTGCCCTGCTTTATCTAGTAGGTCTTGCAATTGCTGTCTGAATGAAAACCTGCTGTGAGGCATAGACGGAAATTATGAACAGTTCCCTATTCTTGCACAGAGACTGATTGCCATGAGTTTGCCACTAATTCTGATGACATCCCTCATTGTCTTAAACATCTCCCTTACCACAATTCCCACACTATTTCTAGCCTGCCTTCCTCCTGAGTAGTACACTCTGGATCCCAAGCCAAATAGCTTTGCTGAACTGCCCTTCCATCTTGTTTCTGGGATACATAGGATGTCCAGCCTCCTCCTTATCATCATGACAACCACTTCCAAGCTACATCCTGTCAGTGAACTTACATTGAGTGTTGTAATTATTAGTTCCTGTTTGCCACGTTAATTGGTTTTACATGTAGCTTTCACTCAACAGAGCTATCCCAGGTAACCCAGGCTAGGTAAATGGACACCAGCTGATAGCTTATTGACCCAGGGTTGCTGGGCTTTTTGGCAGGCCAATTGGAGCACATACATTCATTCTACCATTATGGGCCTCAGGCATGGGTTGGAGTAGGCCAGGCTTTTAACCTACTTATCAGTGGGAAATACCCATGGTCATTTTTGGCAACATTAGTGAGTACAACTCAACCACCTAAAATCAATTTTTACACCTTTGAGAGACTAGCCCTGATGCAGCATTCAGTATTTGTTCCATATTACCCTATCTTGAAGATATTGTGTATCAAATATGATGCCCAAACAGGTTGGTCTATACAACTCTTCCACCTACAGGCACCATCTAGAGTCTGTGATGCTGCTGTCCACAACTCCAGTCTTGGGTGAGTTTGAGATGGAAACACTCAGTATGTTTTTGGGAGGTGGGTGGAACCCCTCAGAGTCACAAGGAAAACATGCAAACTCCATACAGGCATTGGCTGGAAGTCAAGATCAAACTTTGTACCTTGTGACTGGGACGGAAAGACCTTAACCATATGTCAACGTGTCTACTACCAGTTGCTTTAACTACTATGAGTGGTTACTTTACCAAATTCTCCCTTTAGTGGTGGCATTCAAACATATCTGGCAATCATGCCACTCCTCCTGTTCTGAGCTTATATATATTCATAATATTGGCAATTCCTCACTTTCTACTTTAGGGCTGTTACTTAAAAATGATCTGCACTGTCAAGCTTTGTTTCCATTTCACCAAAATATTGCATCTCTATAATGGTGGCTACAGCAATCAATAAGATAAAATTCTAATAGATTTTTATTTATTACAGATTTCTGTTATAGAGATTCTGAGAATGTGAACATTTGTCTTCTTCCTTCTTCTCTAAGCATCTAAAATGATGTGGTTATCATCATGTCCCAAAGCAGACTGCCTAAACTAAAATCATAGTGCTTTTGCTGAAACGACAGCACATTTCTTGTCCTGTCCTTAATGGAAAAATCTTATCCAATGTTATAAGCCCTGCCTTTGGGAAGATTTTATACAATTACATACATGAAAACACAAACTTTCATCCCACCTGGACATCCTGGCCCTAGTCACATCTGAATTTCCCATAAAATATCTGTTAAATTGCACAGAAACCAAATAATTCAATACAGAAATGTTTATAGAGCATATTGAATTCTTGACAAAGTGGGGTAGTCCATATATTTCCAAAAAAGGAGTGATGACATAGCTATGTGATGGAATGACACAAGCCTCATATGTGATAGTGTCCAGTTATTGAAATCAGTTAATTCTTCCTGATTCACCTTTTCTTTCAGTTCACTCTTAGTTTACTTTTATAGAATCTTTAAGTGTGACTATATTTTTCTGGAATAATTCTGCAGCATGCATTGAATGGGAAGTTATATACTTTTCTCCCCTTTTTTCTGCTGTTTCTCCCTTGCTATGAATTTGTGTGACCTTAGAGATAATGTGCAAGGAGACTGTGTCCCCTTACAAAAAGCACTGTTATTTGAGTCATACCTCTCTAACTCCTAGAGCAAGAAATTTGAACAAAATCATGAATAATGGGAGGACAAAAGCCCAAAAATAGGGACAATTTTTAAATATTGCTCTTACAATCGAAAATTAATCAAGCAACATATTTTGCATTGACATCAATTTTCTGAAGAGTATGAAGTCTGAAACTATCATGTCTATCATTATTTTCTGGCTTCGATTCTCAAAGATTTGCCAGAAACCCATTTTATGAGGAACAGATAAAAAAGTATGAAGCAAAAATCTGGACATTCTGCAAAAATCGGGATAGTTGAGAGGTATGATTTGAGTGTTATGTAGTGTATTTATTTGCTTTATGTATATGTGTGACTATGTTAGCTGTTACATTTATATTATTCTGAGTCTGGATTAAAAAGACACTATTTCATTATAAACTCCAATAAAACATTCTTCTGACCACCAGCAGTTCATAATCATTAATATCAGTAACCAATAACTAAAACCACTGTTTTCCTAGAAATAATTCTACATTGTAGTTCATGTAGTAGTGTGCTAGTGTCCCTCTGCAATTTTTATTATTTATTTATTGACTGATTTTTTTTTTTCTGTGATTCTCCAGCTGGACAAGAAAAGCCTGTTTTAGTGGATACCTAGGAAGAAAATCTCCAAACAATGAGAATAACAATACATATAGTAATGCTGTAATACACAGAGTTCTAAGGAAAATACTACAAATAAAAAAATAGAGACAGCATATAATAATGGTTCTAGTGTGTGTAGTTCTAATGAAGCACTACATTAAGAATAGAAACAACACTGAGTAATAATTTATTACACAGAATTCTAAGAAAGCATTATATTAATAGAAAGATAGGTGACAGTGGCATTCTGTTTGTCTAGCATTAAGATAGTGCAACTTAATCTTAACATTTGGAAGAAAAGGAGGTAGACTAGTGGAAAATAGGAAGAAACAGTGGGAAAGTGGGAAGAGGTTGTGGGGAAGGATGAGAAGGAAAGGAAGACATTTAATGAAACTGACGGAAAAGGGAGAAATTTGAGAAGTGGAGGTGAGGTTGTACAGCTGTGCAAGCAGCTTGTCCTTTGTGCTTAAGGTGTCTATAAGCCAGGTGTCTTATTGTAGACACCTAAATATTCCATATTATCCTGGTGAAGTTACATGTGCACAGCCAGGAGTCAACCCTGTGTTGTTTTAATTTGTCTGTTTGTTTTAGTGGAAGTGGTAACTTGTTCCAAAGTCTGATGATATAACAGAGAACATTTTCTACAGCATTGTTTGACTTTGTGGTGGCCAGAATATTTTCACTGGAGAGTAACTATCTACATGGTGAATACTAATGAAGAATCTTTTTTTTATAGAGGAGCCATTATCATGATTGTAAATAAAATTATGGGCTATCACTAGCTGGGTATAGAATAGGTGATGTTGTAATTCTAACCATTAGAATTATTTTAACGCGAGACAGTAGTGAGTCCTAGTTTGTAGTAAATGTTGGTACTTTGTTGTTGCATGCTTATAACATTGTATGCTGTGTGGTTTGCAAACTGGTAAATGTAGATGATGCTTATAGGAATGTGGGAAGGATGTAGGACTGGACAATGGTTTTCCTTCTTGTATCAGCTGTGTATGGATTTCACCATTACAGAAGTCCCAATTTTTTATTTGAAGACTTACCATTTACTGGTCAAATTTCAGATTTTCATTAATAGTTAGATCTAGTAGTTTTGTGTGGGTTACCTTTTCTATGGTAATGCCATTGGCTGATATAGTATTAAAAGAGTGTTTCAGAGCAGAGAATTGTTTGGGTGTGAACAATGTTGCTTGACTTTTCATAGGGTTTAAGAGCAGGCTTGCATTGGTTAGCCAGAATTCAATAGATGGCACTTGGGTGATTGGAGTTTTGTAAGACTTGCTGCAGTGCAGAGAAGGATAGTGTCATCAGCATACTACACAATGGCAATTTGCTAGTTAGCTGAATGGAGTTAATATATTAAATAGAAGAAGACCAAATATCAAGCCTCAGGGGACAACTACAGCAACTGGAAGGAAAGCTGAGAAGGTATGGTGCAATTCTGCTGCCTGTTTTCTGTTACTATGGTAGCTATTAAAGCAGGATGCTGTTCAACAGAAGAGTTCAATTAACAGTTTAGGATGAAAGACAGTGTTAAAAACTTTGGGCAAGTAAGGAAGATGAATGAGACCAAGTGACCTGCAATTCTTTGATGATTGATTGTGTTGGTGAAATGTAGAAGGGCATTTGTGGTGCCATGACTTGGATGAAAGCCATGTTTGGTCTGTAAGAAGAGGTTGTTGACAGTGAAGTGCTCGAGGAGTTGTGGGTGAATACAGTTCTCTAGCATTTTTGATGAGAGACAATATTGCACTAGGCCTGTATTTAGAGGATTCTGTTGAATTTTCATACTTATAAAGGGATATGATGTATGATTTTTGTTCCATATGGCTGGGAATGGTTAATAAATATGGAGACTGTGTAGGCCAGTGGATCTGCTGCCATTTTGATGTATTCACCTGGAAGGTTATCTCTAGCTATACTTGTGAGTTTTATATTTTGGATATATTTTTTTAGTTGTGGAAGTAGGGACATGTTTTAAGGTGAGAGAGATGCTGTGAGGTCAGGTAGCTGAGTAGGTTGGGGAGGGGAGTAGAGGAGGGATTCTCTTTGATAAGAGATAAAACTGCTTTGATGACGTAGTTATTGAAATGGGTGGCAATGTCATTGATGCTTTTGTTAGCTGATGGTGTGGAATGGTTATTTGACTAGGGAAGAGAAGAGAAGAGTTTTCAGTGATGTCCAGAAGAGCTTTGGGTTATTTTGGTGATTTCTTGGAGGTTAGTATAGAATATTTTGTCTGTTTTGATATGATATCTTGTATGGTTTCTCAGATATCTGAAGAGCATCCATTTGCTGTGAGAGTTGTTTTGGGACCCTTGCTTCCAAGCTTTGTTTTTGATGTTCATAAGTTATTTTTTATGTTAACCAAGGTAATAGGTTGCATTTTATCTTTTTTTTCTGATAGAAGCCAGATCATTCTGTATATTTAAAATGTTTTTGTTAAATACTGAGACTGATTACTTAACTGAAGATTTGATTTAAAAGTATGTACTTGGAATTTCCTGAAATTGCAGGCCTGCTGATATTGTGACTGTCTGTGGGCATTGTTTTGCTGCCCTATAACAATGGTAGGAAGATGGTCACTGATACTGTCTGGTAGGCAACCACTGATTAATTTGTTTCGAGATGAGATGAGACTCCAATCTAGTGCAGACTCTTTACTGGCATTTCTCTTAAACTTAGATGGAGCACTGATGAGTTGTGAGAAATTATATAGGCTTATTTTGTAGGTGGGGGTATTGGAGCATATTAGGTGTCAGTCAATGTTGAGGTCCCTAGTATTATTGTTCTGTGGTTTATGTTGGTGAAAATCCAGCATAGGATTTCTTTGACAGTGTTAATATAGTTACTGTGAGTATTTATGGGGCTGGTATGCAAATTATATTTTTACTGTTTAGCTTTACCTAAGATGTGAGTATTTCTGTCTTGTTAAATTGGGAAAATGAGGTTGGGATGGGATGTCATTTCAATGGAATTTCTATAAAAAAACTGTCTGCCCTACCAATCTTTTGGATTTTTCTATCCAGTCTTAGAAAGTTGTAGCCTTTTGGGATAATTTATATGTTCTTTACATCTGTTTTTTTTGCCAAATTTGTGTAGTGACTAATATATCTGGGATGCATCGGGTAGTATCTCCATGTATATATGACATTTTGTAGCACATGATTCTAAAGTTCATACTGAGGAATAGTAAGCCTGCTTGTGCCTTTTGAAAAGAAGATGGAGATGTATGTGTTTTTGTGGGGCAGATGAGTCCTGTTTGTGTGTATGAGGACCAGTGTTTGGGTGGATACCATCACTTAGCTTCAAGTTTTATAAAGTTTGTTGTGAGGGGAGACACTTCTATTCAGGTTTATGTTTTAAGTCAAGTTGTTTAGCAATGTATTGGTGGTTAGATAGATGTGTTTAACAGAGATCAAAGTGTGTGATACAGTATAAGTTAGAGGAAACTATATGGCTGTAAAATGTGTTTTTTTTTGTGTAATGTAGTGGTTTGAGAGTGGAAGACAGTGAGCGAGAAGGTGTGTTTAGAATGAGGTTAAGTTTGTGAGTAGGATTAGTGGAAGTAGTTTTAAGAACTGAAGAATCAAACTGTAGCAAAAAGAGATGAGCGAATGTCTGTATGTGGTATGAGGAGAGTGAAAGGTTTTGTGAGAAGTAAGGATATTCAGGTTGTGGTAAGTGGTAATAGGTGGCAACATGAGTAGTTCTGCATGAGTTTATTAATGACAGAAGACGTGTTGGAAGAAAGCGGAGAAAAGATGGTAAAAACTTGTTTGCATGAGGTTTTTCTTTTGTATGAACCAAGGAAAAGGATGAGATGTAGCACAGATGTAATAAAAGAGAAAGGTGTAGTCAAGGAATATCAATAAAATTTTCTGCCTTGTGCTTCAGGGAGGTGGAGTGAAGTGTTAATGTTTAGGAAATTATGTGTGGGGATGGATGGGGAAAGACAGGAAGTAAGGTGTAAGAAGTAGAAGGAGAAGTGATGTGTAAAGAAGTAAGACAGGAAGTGATGCATAAAGAAGTAAGACAGGAAGTGATGCGTAATAACTGGGAGGAGAAAGAGAAGAAATAATGCAGTACTTAATTCTGTGGGCAGGAAGTATAGTCATGAAGGGACCTTTATGTTTTTCATCATGTACATTGTAACAGCAACCAATATGCAGCATTTTGTTATGTCATAATGCAGGCTGCTATTCATGGCTTTATTGCAGAATAAACAGTAAAACTGTATCTGTGATGAAGTTTTTCACAAGTAGTAGTTATGCCAAATGTTCAGTTTCAAGCAAAATCAAAATGTCAGATCAAAGCTCCAAACACCTACCCTAAGACATTTAATTCATAGACACAGATGCGTAAAAGCAACAAGCAAAGTTTTGGGGTAGAACAGACCCTTTCTTAATGCATCATCTAGTTACATACACAGTGTTAACTGGTGAGACCAACGTGGTGGAGGGGGCACAGTTACATTACCTCTGGGGGCAGAGACTATCAAGTTCATTATATTTTGAAGTGGGACATGAGATTCAGCCATTAGCCTGGGAAATTCTAGGGACACTTTGCTCCACAAAAAATGAGATAGTTTGGGAAGGTAATTCTGCTATCAGCAAAGCTGCTATGACACATATTTGACTCCATGTTTTTTTTTTGTTAACATGGTGGGAATGATTAAGTTAACCAGGACAGTATGATTTTAGCTGTTGCAATACAAATCAAGCTATATAGCCTGTTCTGGCTATTTCCCCTCCTCTAAAGTTTGCTTCATCCAAAAGTACTTAAATTATAGTGTTATTTCTGTATTTTGCCTTTTAAGACTTCTCAGATATTTTAAGTGGGTATCTTTCTATGGCACAGGTCATTGAAAATGTATACAAGGGTTTAATGCTATCAGTTTTCACTACTTTCTATAAATATAAAATATTTAATACCAGCAAAGTAAATCTACAGCATTTATTTTATGTATAGTTAAAGCAATGTCATGCATTAATAGTCGTGGCTTGTCATATTGTTAAAATGGCATTTGGTGAATTCTGTTCAGCTACATTGTTGATGTTAAAACCACCCATTACAATGGAAGATGCACATTTTCACACTCTGGTGTAATTGCATCCATTCTGAGTTGTAATGACCATTGAGAAAGTATATATAAATGAAGGCTGGAAGTTGTTTTTGTTTTGATGTCTTTTTTTCAGACTGCATTGTTCAGGCAAAGAGTAAACAGCCAATAAATGTTAGCTCGATCATACAAAGTGAAATGTAGATTTTTAAGTATAGTTTATGTCCTTTATAGACTAAAGTGTTGTTTTCCTTGAAATGTTGCAGTAGCTTATCAGAGCATGACTCCTTCTTGCCTTTTATAATTATAGCTTAGAAATATATTAAAAAAGATATATACTTATTGATGGAAAAAAGGTGTTAACTAACCACAGAATGCAGAATATTTCTTTACTTTTAATTTACACATCTGCAGATTGTATACGATCTGCGGTTTGCTTTCTATATTCAGTTATATTACAAGACCACTGTTTCATTTGAATCTGAGAAGTTAATAGCTACCTCTATATAGAATGGGATCAAATTGCTTGTTCATGAGTAGTTTGGTCAAATTCTTTTGATCAAATCTTGATTACCAAGTATATGGCATTTGAATAAAATGGCATTTGACCAAATCTTGCTCTGAACGAAATGCCACTTGGTTAGTTGTGATTGCTGTCGTACTTGTATAAGTCAGTGATTTCAATGTTATGGCTACATCTGGGCTTCTGATGTTTTTGATTTTGGTTACCATTACTGTTAGGATATAAATTAGGCTTGAGGTTAGGTTTAGGTTTAAGGCTAGTGTGAGGACGAAGGTTAAGATTAAAGTTAAAGGTACATTTAGTCTTAGAGTTAGGACTAAGGTTAGAGTTATGGGATATATAGGGTGCTGTGACCTGTGTACTGAGTTAGGGACCTCTGTCATCAGAAATGCTGTGGATAAGTCTGCGCATTGCAGACATTTGCTCATTTTAGTGACTTTGTCTTTCAGTAAAATATTTTTCAATATTTTCATTTCTTGAGTGTTTGGACACAGCTTTGTAATTTTCATTGACTTTGTTAACCCACAAGAGACTTGTTTAAGTGGAACACGCAGGTTGTTTGTTCATAGCTATATTTAGGCTGTTTTATTAAAAGTTATGCCTGTAGGTTTATACACAATGTAATGCATCTATCTTATTAACAATGTGATTTATTTAGTTAGCTGGCTAGCAGATATGTGGCAGACTGATTGTTAACTTTTTCAGCTGACATTTCCCTAAAGCTACAAAAGTATGATCCCTCCACTTCTGTTGTCAGTGTGTGCACATTGCGATACATACAAGTGTGCACAAAATGGAGTAGTTTATTGTACACAGCTTTGCACTGCATACACAATGTATGCCAGGAAAAATATGGGACAGCAGTATACCAACATGCACCATAAACAATGTTTGTCACGGATCCCCACTACTTCAGATCCACTTTATCAAATTCCTTTTTTTTAAATATAGAAGCAGCTTATGGCAGTCTAGTGACCTTCTCCTTTCTGATGCCCAAGAACCAGTAGTAATAATAATAATGTATATTACTTGTTCACTGTAAACACCATACTTTCTTTCTGACCTTGCTATACAGTGATTCTCTTCTCCTGCAGTATTTAATTCCTTCAGATGTAATAGTTTTAAATTGCTTAGCTATCTGAACTGTTTTTAGTTCTTCTTACTTTTTTTTTTCAAAAAAGACATCATGCTTGAAGCATTAAGACTAAGGTCTGGTAACCCCAAATTATACCCTGCCACTTTTGCAATGCCCCTTTTCATATTCCCTTCCATTCCCTGAGCAAAAGCAGAAGACTAGAATATCCATCCCACAGCTTCATGGCTAACAATCAACAGAACAGTGAATGGCCATGTGTTTAGACCAGCAGGCACTACTCATCTGGGAATGGTGGGCCAGCTCACTGGCTGCCTTGTACCAGATATGACATCTTCATACTTTATTCATTGTATCAGTGTAACTATTTAGAAAAAGCAGCATTTCAATTTAGCAATCATTTCAAAGCTGACTGCTACCATCAGGCTGCTAGGTGCAATTACTTACATTCTGCATGAGGTTTTGACCAGACTTCTTGTGTGAGATTTCAAAAGGTTTGTGGCAGCACAGTGAAAAGCCTTCATTATCCTGCTTCACCTCCCCAGATCTGATGTAGATCCCTGTCACTGGGCATGACATCATCCAATAGGGTGGAGAACACCAAAATCAGTACCTTTTGCTGAAGCAATGAATGGAATGGAGTCCTGCTATGTTACTAGTGAATGGGACCTGTTACCTATTCCTAGCAGAGCACAGTCATAGTCAAGGACTCAGTAGACCATTCAAGTCCACCTAAATTAATTTGGTGCCACTTCTCTACCTGTAGGGCAGCACACATACTGCAGGCAATGAGACTGTCAGCAGAGCCTGCCTTACAGTACTCAAGTGCCAGCAGAGCTTGCCTGCAGTACCCACACTGCTATACAGGTGAAGCTGCAAGGCCATGAGACCATTTAGCACAACAGCGCCAACTGTTGGACAGATAGGAGAATGCATGTATGACAGATAGCATGGCCTTTCATGCATGTGTTCTCCTCATTCTTGGACTGGGATGGACATGTGGGGACATTAGCCATCTACTTTTAACTAACAATTCTAACAAAAAATCAGGTGAAGGTGTTATGATAGGGATTAAAGATAGCTATGAGACCTGTGATTATTACATGTTCAATACCAATACTATAGACTGTGTAACTGTGACAGTAAAGACAACCATGGAACATATAACGATTGTTGGAGTGTATATACCACCAAAGTCAAGTGCAAATGACCTAGAGGAATTCATACATTTCTTGTATGAAATACTGAAGGAAAGAATAATATTAGCTGGGGACTTAAATTTACCATAAACAGACTGGAATAATATTGATTCAACAGAATCAGTAAAGAAATTATTCACAGCATATATTCAGGAACAACAATTGTTTTGAATTGTAAAAAAAACTACCAGGGATGGAACACACTAGACATTGCTCGTGTTCCTATAGAAATTACTGTAACTTCAAGTCAAGTCAAGTTTTACCACCACTGATGTGCAGTAATCATGAGGTTATAAAGGTTAATTTGTTGCTAGATAATTCTGCCAAACTGAAATTTAAGCCAATACACAGAAGGTTAATTACAGATTACAGGGAAGCAAAACAGTCGCTATGTAAAACTAACTGGGGTGAGGTGTTCAGTGGAAAAAACTGTAGATGGAATGTGGAAAGTTTTGAAAGAGAAATTGTTTGAATGCAAAAAATAAAAAAAATGTTTAACATCAGGATCTAGGCATACAACATCGGGAGGATATATTTCCATAAGAACAAGATACCTGATTAAGGTAAGAGACAAAAAATATAAGAAATGGAAGAGAGGTCGAACTACAACTTTGAAAACTAAAATAAACAAGCTGGACAAATAGATTAAGCATAGTGTGAGACAAGATCAAGAACATTTTGAAGAAAATGTATAGAAAGATGTTGAACATAATAGGAAACCTTTTTATAGATACATAAGCTATGGAAGGAGTAAAGACACAAATTGATAAACTGTGTGCAGATTCCAATATTTATTCTTAGACACAACAGATTCTAGATATATTTACAAAATCTTATGCAAAACAGTTTGGCTCCACAAAAGGGGTGATAAGTTGTACGAGTGACATCCAGGTAACTCCAGATACTGGAATCAAATTAGATTGTATTGAAAAAGAACTGCACAAACTGGATCCAAACAAAGCACAGGGATGAGATGGAATTAGTAACAATGACCTAAGAACACTTCAGCAAGAACTGACAGTACCATTATATCTATTATTCACTAGGTCATATAAATATGGGGAGATTCCTCAAGATTGGAGACATGCGCTTATTAAGCCTGTCTTTAAGGGAAAGGGGAGTAGGACTAACCCAGAGTCATATAGAACCTTAAGTCTATTTTCATGTTGTGGAAAAATAATGGAGACGGTAATATTGGTTCACAGGTTCGTAGGTAGATACTAGGTTATTGGCCCTAGGGCCTATAGAAGCCTAGCCAAAAGGTACCATTGCTTTCGCCACCCAAGAAAATTATTTTCCTGTGCCACTGTCGAGCAGAGGCACAGAAGTGATCCCCGGGGTAAATTTCCTATCTCCCATCCAATCATCAAGATTTTTCTTGAAGAGTGCTAATGAGGAGCTTTGTTTGATATAGATAGGTAGTTTGTTCCAGAGTATGGGAAGTCTGTGGGACAGGAATCTATCCCTCCAGCATGTTCTGTTTATTGTGGTGACAAGGTTTAGGTCCCTAGAGCATGTAGCTTGTAGAGATTGGGATTTTTTTACGTGGAACATGTCAAAAAGCTCTGGGTTTGACATAGCTTTATGTGTTAGGCAGAGATCGCCTCTGAGTAGGCGATATGCGACGGAGTAAAGCTGCAGTTTTTTGAGATGGTCTGCTTAGGGCATCTGTTTGAGGCTGGTAATCCTCTTTGTGAGGTATTTCTGCGGCCTTTCCAGTCGTTGTAGAGGTCTTGTGAGGTACATACCAAAAGAGGCATTGTACTCTATAATGGGTCTAATGAGTGATGAGTAGAGGGGAACAATTACCTCTTTTTTCCTGAATGAGAAACCTTTTCTGATGAGGTGTACCATGTAGAAGGATTTCCTGACTACTGTGGTGATGTGATTATCAAAGGAGAGACTACTGTCCACCTGTATCCCAAGGTCTCTTATCACAGTTTCAGTGTTAAGTAGACTACCGTCTATGTGGTAGCTCATGGGTACAGAGTTTTTACCAAAAGAAATGACAATGCACTTTTTGGCATTGAGCTTGAGACCATGGCTTTCACACCAGGCATCTGTTTCAGCGAGGCCCTTTTGTAGGATGTCCACATTGTTAGGAGTTTTGATTATGGCTCCTAGCTTGCAGTCATCTGCAAACTTCATTAGCCAAAGACCTTCTGTGTTAGCCTGTACTTCAGAGAAGTAGATACCAAACAGGAGAGGACCCAGGACGGAACCCTGTGGTACTCCACTTGTCACTGGTCTGAAGTCGGATTTGGAGTCTGCTACTTTCACAGTGTGGGTTCTGTCAGTGAGCCAGTTGGCAACCCATCTTGTGACATAGGGACATAGGGATTTATACCTAGTTTAGTGAGTTTATCTTTAATTCCAGAGTGGGGGATGGTGTCAAAGCCTTGGCGAGATGTAGATAGGCTGTGTGAACCACCTTACCCTCATCTACGGCTTTGGTGACTGCTTCAAAGAATTCTACCAGGTTTAGGAGACATGATCTGCCTTTTACAAACACGAAGTGGGTGGGGTCCTGAGTTTGGAGATTACCAGTGTCATTGTTTATAAGTTCCATGATGATACGTTCCACAGCCTTGCAGACCAGGCTCGTTAGGCTAATGGGGCAGTAGTTTCCAGGGTCTGTGATGGCTCCCCCTTTGTGGAGTGGGATAACCATTGCTGTGCGCCATTCAGTGGGCACATAGCCTGAGGTGAGGCTATGATTGAACATGGTACTTAGATGGGGTGCCAGTTCATTCTGTAGTTCATGTAGAACACAGCCTGGGATGTTGTCAGGTACCATGGATGCTGTGTTCTTGGCTTTGGATAGTATGTTTTTTACCTGTGCAGCCGTGATTACAGGAATTTTGCATTCTTCTGGTATAGAGATGGGCCCTTTAGGGGATGACAGGAGGGTAAAGTTAGCACTGAACCTATCTGCCAGGATGTTGGCAATATCAGTTGGTTCTGTATATTTAGTGCCGTTGTGCTGTAACCAAGAGCAGATCTGAGTGTTGCCATTGAGATTCTTGACATAGCTATAGAATGCTTTGTATTGGATAGGTTTTTGTGAGAACTGGATAGGTTGGAACTTGAAACCATATATCAGCATGCATATGTTGAAAACATATCTAGTATCACCTGTAACATGATGTTCTATGGCAATATAATAATAGTTATGAAGGAAAAATTGTGCTGTAATGTAATTTATATAGATTTAACTTCAGCATTTGACAGGGTCATACACAAAACACTGATCAATAAATTAGTACAACTAGATATTGATGTACTCTTGATAAGATGAATAGCTGCATGGCTTACAAATAGGACATGACAAGTATCATACAGCAACAAGTATTATACAGCAACTGGACAGGTGAAATACTTGGTTACAGTCAGGTTGTCCCACAGGGCTCTGTCCTACGCCCTTACTTGTTTAGATGGTATCTTTCAGACCTAACTTATTTATCTGAAGTGTTCTACAGTCTATATGCAGACAACCTGAAATTGGGTATTACATATGTTACTGATAAGGCATGTCTGCAAAATAACTTGACTAAATTGACCATCTGGGCACAGGCGAATAATATGCTGATAAATGCATCAAAAACTAAGCATATGAGATTTGGGAGACATAAATTCAAAGGTGAATATTTAATACAGCACACAGTGATTGAAACTGTAGACTTGTTTAAGGACCTGGGTATATGGGTAGATTCAGTTATGAGTTTTTCTAATCATGTCAACCAATTGGTTAATGATAGTTATAGAACTGTATGCTGTATAAAACAATTTATAAAGTCTAGGAAATCAAAAATAATGAAGTCATTGTTTGTTAGTTACATTAGACCCAAACTTGAGAATGGAATAACAATATGTAAACCCTATAGAAAAACAAGCATGAGTAAAATGGAAAGAGTACAGCGGAAATATACCAAGGTTATTATGAAAGACTAAAATATCTGAACTTGTACAGTGTCTCTTACAGATATTTAAGAGGAGATCTTATTCAGGTATATAGGGTATTTAGGGACAACTACCTCTGGGCATGTTTGGGGTCATGAAAAAGTACTAGAGAATCATCAGATAACCTATGTAGAAGATTCTACAGGAATGAGAGGTGTACTAATTGGTTCTCTGACAGAGTAGCTGATGCTTGGAACAGACTATCAAATTACATTAAAGCAAGTACTAGTTTAGATATTTTTAAGAACAGCCTGGACACATTATGGAAACAAGTGTTTTGGTATATTGGCAAGCTAGAAGGGCATTAATGTCCGTGCTTGAAATATTTGTATGTATGTATGTATGTATGTATGTATGTATGTATGTATGTAAGGGATCTGTTTGAGTAGTCCCCACTAACATTCGGGGGCAATTCCCAAGTAACTGTACAGCAATGCAAGTGGTCTTTAGACTCCCACCCCTCCTCATAGTTCTGACTTCCTACCATACTGGCTGCATTATCAAGCTCCTTTTGTAGATGGAGCTGTTGCTTCAATGAAACTGTCTGCAGACGTTTATGGGCAGCTCCATTGCTTCAGGGATGTACATTGATTTACTTCACCAGTGAAAAAGTCTAAACAGTTTCAGCAGTTTGAGTCAGTTTTCCCTTTTGAAATTGGGGTTAGGGTTCCACCAGTCTTCATTAAGCACTCAACGAGGACTGGTGGAGCCCTTGGTTTTGGTCTCAGGCAAGTGATAACTGCCTGGGGCAGTGTGTTATTCCACACGTAAGTAAATCTAGCTCCTTATATTTCTTCATTTTATAACTTGATTATTTACTGAGCTTTTTTTCTCTTAAAACTATTTATCTTGTTTAATAACAGTTAATTTTATTGTATTATTAGTTATTCATGTGTTAACTGTCAGTAGACGTTTGTGGAGTATATAAGATTAAACATTATAATGCAGCTGAAATTAAGTGACTATAGCTCTGTAAGTTTAAATATGGGGTGTCACTTCAATCCTCTGGTTTCCTTCCTACAGTTGTCTGTCACAATAGAGCAGAAGCCCACAGCTGAAATTGTTCTGTAATTTAAATTTATTTGTTAGCAATGTAGATGCCCTATCTCTTCTGTAATTATAGGTGCAGTGCTTTTAATCTCTGGACATTGCCGAATCAAGAGAAGGAGCAGCTAGAAAGGCTGTGTGAAGAAAAGAGAAAGTAAGAAAGAGGGAGAGGGCAAAAGGGAGAGCAAATAACACCTTTTTTTTTCTTTTCTTGATGCATTTTTTACAGATGGTAAATCCATTTTAAATGAAATAAATACTATGTATGCAGTTTCATATGTGCTGGTACAACTTGTAGTTTATTTGCTGGTATCATTTTTAACAGACTTTTTATTTATTTATTTATTTAATATCTGGTGTTCAAATATTACTTCATTGCATGTCATTTTACTACCTGGAAGTGCTTTTTATGGACAGGACAGATCACGGTGACAAAATAATTCCAGTAGCAAATTACAAAAATGTTGCATATGCTTTTCTGTAAATATATCTTTGAATAAGGATAGTCATTAAACGATTGCACCAATAAAAATACCTTGTAGCCATTAAGAAAGAATCAGAGAATCCACAAAGCTTATTTATTTCACTATACAGAGAAAATAAAGAAATAAGTTAACGTCATATCTATTGGAATAAAATCAATGAGAATCTTTATTTTTGTATTCACTTATTTGCATTGCAATATTTAAAGCACACTCAGTGCCATGCTATTAGTATTACTTGTTTCAAATAAATCCCATAACCATCTTGGCTTTGGGAGATGAGGGGATGGACACCTGACTATGACCAAGATGACCTGTGTTTCACTAGTGGCACAGGTGTCGGACAAACCAGGTGGAGAGACTGAGAGTGTACTACTAATGATGGGGGAGGGTAGCAGTCTGGACTGCTATAACACCAACAACACAATACCAGTCACTGAAGACAGAGGTATCTGGCATACAGCATATGGGTTGGGATGACATCCTTGCTTGAATCAGCAGTGATATGCATAACCAGTGAGCTTTGTAGGTATGAAAGCAAACATGTAGCTTCTGGAGCAAGTGATTGCAGAAGTCACAGTCCACAGTCTCTAGTCCACAGCATATGATGGCTGAGCTCTCATCCCTTGATGGGAATGAATGGGCCAGGACTCTTCTCTGGCAAGAGAGACAGATTGGTCAATTGGATGGCCAGGAAGGAGGTGTGTTGGTCAGTGGGGGCAGGGACACCCTAAAAGGTCCCCTAAGCAAACAATGTGATATTATTCTTTGTCTTCTGAGTATTTGACTGCATTTAAAGTCTCAACTATGCCTCACATGGTTCAAGATATCAAATATGTTAATTAAGTAACATGAAAGAGTCTTGCCTTAGTGTATTTTGCCCTGACATACTTGATCTTAGGCATAATTTCTTTTATATAATACAAATGTTTTCAGAGCTAACAAAGTATATTTTAATAAACGATATGAGAGATTGTCATATTTACTCCTTCTACCTTAGTATGACATAACTGCACATACAAATATAAGATTTATAATCTCTGATTCAGCAATCTGAATTGTCTGCCCTCTCTGTAAAGCATGTTGCTTCTAAGACTTTATCCACACTATGAATATGTGCCTTATTGTTTCCTGATCATTTGCTGTTGCCAGAAAATCAGCTATTACCTCAAAGACAGGTTGCTACCTCCTCTAAAACCACTTGTTCATGATTTCTCCTTGCATCTGTCATTTTCTTAAATTGTAATGACCTTGATGCCCTATTATTTTAAGCTTTCTAGCTGCACAGTTAATTAGACTTGGCATAATTAATTGTTAATACCCTTCTTCTGTAACTCTCCCTAAGGGACCCTGTCGAAAATCAGGTGTTACATCTAAATGCATATTTCCTAAGATGCTACATTCTAAGGTAAACCAATAAATAAGTCTGCTAAATTACCACTTCAGTAGTAAAATATGACTACTGCAATTAAGACTGCATAGAATAGTGTAATACTAACAGATTTCTTAATGCTTGAGAAATGTAAAACATATATTTAACTAGTCCGAACATTTTTTTTAATTAACACTTAATCATATCCTATTTCATTATATACTTGGCATCATCTAACTGAATGAAGGAGCCAAAGTCCATAACTTAGTTTTTTATTAATAATGATTAATACTTTCCAAATCTTATGTAGTCTCATTTTTTTATGAAATACAGTTTCTCAGTTACAATTATGACCTATGGTAACTGTGCAAGACTTCAGAAGAATAGGGAAGTGCTGTGTAAGGCCTCCTGTATGAAAGCTTCACAGTGCCAAGCTGGGAGCAGCTTTGCCTAAAAATATTGAATGAAAAATCAGAGAGAGTAAAGTAACATCAGTAAAACAGGAGTGGCACCCAGTACCACAAAATAAGAAGCAGTTCATCAAAAACTCTCCACACTAAATAAAAGTTAACCAGAAGCACTTATGGCTACAGCTCATCATCACCTGAGAACCAGATAGATGACTCTCAGTGCGCAGATATTTGTAGCCATGTTGTACACTGTTAAACAAATTAAACAAAATTTGTGTTATGTGGCCATAATGCATACACTAATTAAAAAAAATAGTTGCTGGAGCAAGATATGATATGACAGGATAGCAGTGCACAGCTTAAGCATAGAATGCAATAGGGGTTGATAAGAAAGCAGGAAGAGCATGCAGAGAAGCAAGCACAGGTACAGGCAAGAGGAAGAGGAGGGGTCATGTAGAGTAACATTTTGTAAAATGACATGGGTATATGCAAAACACGGTTGTGGAAAAGGAAGGAAGCATAGTTACACATGAATGGACTGGTGACTGTGAAAGGGATCACAATAGATATGCATATGCAAGCAAAAGTGGCGGATGCTTGGATAGGTAAGCACAGGAAAACAAACTTAGTTCAGTGACAACAAAAATGGTAGATAAATGCATATGACCCAGCATACATATATCTGTAGATCAAGAACATGGAACATGTAGAATGACAAACATGAGTGGGCCACAAATTTTGAATCAACTGGCAAAAAATTAAATGCATAAAAATTCATATTTTACAGCTCCAGTTATGTGAACATCATACTATTATTCAGGTGTAACACAATGTGGGTGGCAGTGTCAACTGCATTTGTAGTTTAAAGACATTAGATTCAGTAACTGTATTAGGCAGTTCATCATGCGATTGGGAAATACACAGCGAATTTCCAGTAAGGTGATAAATACACAGCTATGATAGTAGAGTGGGGATAGGTTTGGATGGCAGTTACTGGCATATCTCTTACCTGTCCCTATTTTGGAGGAACATTCCTATTTTCAGGCATGATTAACTCCTGCACAGGATGTCATTATCCTTTGGAGTTATGGCCTCATCTTTAAACGTGATTTACCCCTTGACACAATTTTCTGAATCCCCATCATCACATGTAATTTTTGAAGTTGTCTAGTATACAGAAAACCACACTGCATGGCTAACATACTAGCAGCAACAAAAAATGAAAGAAAGAGGACACACATCTCACATCTCTCTTTTTCTTAAGCAAAAATAATGACCTTGTGTGGTACAACTTTGCAATGCAATTCATTAATGTCTACATATTTTAAACTCTCTTTGATAATATGTTTATATATTTTCCATTGTTTTTGTTACTTTTCTGTTTTCTTAAACATGTGTTTCTGAGTAGTATCCCACATTTGTACTGGTAGTGGAGAGGATTATGTGCTACTTAGTATTCAAATGTTATTCTAATTAGATGCCCATATTTTTAGCTAAATGTTCCTAATTTTCAAAGACTTTTGTTTCTATTGTTTCTATATTCAGTGTCAGCAATTTGAGAGGTATGGCTACTGGTCATTGGCAGGGGCACAGTGAACTGAAGAAAGAGCTGTCATAATGGTGGTCTACTGGCTTTAACACCTGGGCTTAGTATTACACAGCCTGAAGAGCTCCCCAAATGATACAGGACCATATTTCCTATTGATTACCTGCAGGATCTTTCTTAGAATGCTTTAAGTTTCTGCAATAGTTGGGACCACTAACTGACACATATCATCAGCCACCTTATCAATCTCCAGACAAAATGCAGACATGACCCTAATTAGAGAACTATCCAGGGCATGCTAAGTGACTTTTCAGCCTGACTGTTGCTCTTGGGAGAAGTTGGATCCATCCAGTTCCTCTGATAAAGACTCTTTTAGGGGCCTTGCCTTCCTCTTCTTTAGTTATTAGACCTCCAGAGAGGAATCTGCATACAGAGACAGGCAATATGAAAAGAAACTCATTAACATGTATGATAGGATGACAAAAACATACATTATGGAGGGAGATGAGTGCTGGGATGTACTACGTTGCCTAGCCAGGTGTTGTATCAGGAATAAGAATGGCAGTCATTCCTCACTGATCTCCTAGTTTCCTATAAAATATGAGATGTGGCCAACTAATGCACATGGATATAATGCCAGAGATAGAAAAGCCAGCATATATGCAGTTTGACAGTGTCATGCATTTCACACCTAATACCTAAGAGTGCAGTAAGTGGTTAACGTGGGCACCACCCTGCCACGTAATACCGTACATATCCTGTGATGCATATTAAGACAAATCTGAATAGTATGGTTTCCCTGCCCCCACAACATAGATAATTAGAGAATCCAGTGGTTGGGTCTACATATATTCTGTGTACCAATAGAAGGAATGCTGTTAGACTACAGGGCAATATGCTAGAAGTCATGCAAGCAAGTCCTGTCCACAATGTAGTTTGATCAGTGCACAAAGAGGATGTCACCCAAAGGCATTCAACACATTATTTTTACCTGAGCCAAGCAAAAAAAAAATGATTTTGTTACTATCTGCTGTAACATGGAATGGTTGTCCAACAACTTGCCATCTAGTTACTCTTATTCCCTGGCGTGGGCCTACAGTCATGATTGTGATAAGCTACTGTATGATAACCTTGGGTTAACATGAACCTTCTCTCTAACATTCTGGGGATAGTGGGGGGGGTGGATTGTGCTCCAGTTGAGTGCTGCCAGAGGATAGTGCTCAGGGAAGCTGGAAGTCAGGCCGGAGGGGTGAGATAAATGGTCAATATATGCTCCTTAGAGCCTGAGGGAGGGGGACACCATAGTTTCCCTATGGCAAGCCAGTTGTAGCTAGTGCTAGGCACGTAAGTGAGGGATATGGCCTGCAACAAATCTCCAGACCCTGTGAATGATGATAGGACTCCTAATACCTGAACCACATCTCTGCTGAGTGAGTGCAAGTGTATTAGTAGAGCCCTCAGATGGAAGGTGGATGGGTTGATTGGATGGGGAGAAATAACTCAAGGGGTAAAACAGGGGTCTAGATAAAAAGAAGAGAGAGAACTGAAGAGTTTCAAGGCTTGTCTTATATCTGAAGACTATCATAATAAAACCATACAATACTTTTTTTTGCAAACCAGTAAAATTTATTAAATCATAGTTATAAAATAGACAATGAGAGTGAACTAGCTCAGCCATACCATCAATAAAATATCTTACAAAAATGTTATCAGCTAAATATAGAACACAATTAACTACCTCAAATGTTTATCAAATTTCAGCAAGAAATGATATGAAAAACTAGAATAAGAGAGTCTAACACAGAATATAATCATGACAGATTAGAAATATTGCATAACTACTATAAAAAGAAAAACTAGCCCTTAACTGATTAAAGTATACTAACTTATGGAGTTGGTGTTGACCATCCATACAAGTAGACCCAAAAGGAATTGACAGTATACAATATAGGTAAATTGAAAAAGCAAGGGAATTCTACACTGAAGACTGTACTATAAAATCAAAACAAAATCAGGAAGAAAATAAGAAAAAAATAACACTTCACCAGTGATATTGCCATATGCCCATGCATACCACATCAGTCTATTCACCGACTGATATAGTAAAAAAAAAATAGACCAATATTCTTGCAGTTCCTTTCTTTGTTGACAACCTTCTATAAACTAACCAGAGCCATTGTTCATAAGAGGTAAAATATTCACCCACCTCTTCAGGGGTTGTTTTCTAATCTCTAAATAAAATGGTGACTGTAGTTAAGGCCACAGCCCTAATTTAGGTATACTGGGTCTTAGAAGGCTGGAAAGGTGTGGTCTACAAGCCTAAAAGTCAAATACTTGAGCAGTCTAAGGGGTGCAAGTATACATTCAATGCCCATGAGCCTGTGACTTGAACCCTTTCTCATAACTGCCTACTTTCAGAACAGTACCAAACCATATGGGCATAGTCAGGTCCTTGTGCATCACACCTCCTGCACAGGTTATGTGGTAAGCCCTTAGGTTTGTAGAGTCTGTCTGGATAGTGCCTCCACTGGTGTAATAACTTGTAATGAGTAAAGGTTAAACTGAGATTATTTACAAAATCTTTACAGGCCCACCAAATACAATTGCATTACGACTCCCTAATAACAATGTTTAAGGCAGGGGCCCATTTATCCTGTAGAAGATCAGTCATGTGATATGCACTGCATGGGAAAGAGCTGTAGATCTCCACTAGAACCCCTCTCTGGTATGTGCTGGGGTGAAGGAGTGTGAGCAGAGACAGTGGCAGATCACCACCAACTACCTGTGAGGGAACTTTAATTCACAGAGCATGAAGTAATGACCTTAACTGCCATGACAGGGTTAGCTACCCAGTGGTGTGAACATTGGATCTAGGTGATTGTCACTTCTGATGTGTGCTGATGTAACACCCCAACCACATGTGTAAAATGAGAAAAAGGGTTTGTGAAGGGATGGATGGATGAAATTACCTTAATTGCAGATACTGCCGAACTCTACAACCTGCCCCATTCTTCTATGTCTATAGTCTTGAAATTACTGAAACTCAGCTGTGCCAGGGGCATATAGGTCCTACCAAAAAATATCCCTTGATTAACTCAGTCCTGCCAAAAAAATTGTCCTGCTCTCAATGAGGTATCCCTGATACTGACTTAACCTATCCAAAGAGCAGAAAGAAAATCCTTTGCCATGACCAAAGATCATTTGCATATCATTAACATCCCCTCTCTTCTGGATCTCATATCTTGTTTCTTCCATCTTGAGCTAAAGTCATGTCCTGTAACATTATCATTTCTATTTTTACAAGCAACCAGATAGGTGAGGGCCATGTTCTAGTAAGCAGCATTTGAGCAATGGATGCTGCTCTGGTGTATCACCTGATGTAAGGCATTTAGAGCCTCCCCCAACAGATGGAACCCTTCAGCCTTTTGTGCAGCACGCTAGATAACTGGTTGTCCCATAAGAAGGTGAAGTACAGGTTTTGTAATTTCTCTGTGTAAGGGGTTTTGTCAAGAAGAGGAATGTGCATAGGAAAAAAAAAAGATATTTTGGGAGAAGGTACATCTTAATGGCCCATATCTTAGCTATGAACGATTGGGTGACACGGTGGTGCAGTGGTTAACATTGTCACCTCACAGCAAGAGGTTCTCCAGTTCAATTCTCGGCTGGGGTGCCTTCTGTGTGGAGTTTGCATGTTCTCCCTGCATTTGCATGGGTTTCCTCCCACATTCTAAAGACATGTGTCTGGACTGTTTCTCCCCAGTCCTCTGCTGAAAATAGGCTCTGTCCTAGTCAGACTTTCCCAGTCAACAAATATTAAATAAGAAAGGTAGGAAGAGTCTTTTCCACTGTGATATAGCAGACTAAATGATATGTCCCAAATATTTCTAGAGACTCAGACTCCCATATAAGTAAGTGAATTGATCACCACAATCCCATTCTGCATTAAGAAGGAGCTTTATCTATTGGCTAAATCATTAAGAGGAAGAGGTAGCATTTCTGCTTGTTAGTCCTGAGATCCATCTGAAGTCTTCTAGAATGTTCAGAATTTTTGGCAAATGTTGCATTAGCCATATCACTTCATCATCCACTAACCACTTGGAGGAGCATGCAATATGGCTGTTATCCATGATGCCTGCATCCTTGTGATGCTGATGAAGACAAGCTGCTAGGGTTTTCAGTGGCCAGTACAAACAAGATAGGAAGAGTGGGCAACTCTGACAGGTCCCACAATGTAAGGAAAAGGGGTTGAATGTGAGGCTGTTCATCACTACCTGAGCTAGGAGACCATTGTATAGGATCTTACCATACTCTAAACATCTTCCCTGAATGCCATAAGATCACAGAGCCTCTCTGAGAAATCTTCATTCCAGTGTATCAAATGACTTTCAAAAATCCAGGAAAATACACTGGAAGGGACATTTTGAGCCTTTATAAACTGTAAAATATTGATCCATAACCTCATCCTGGCCCATCTACCTACCTTTAACAAACCCTTGTAAGAATGAATCAACTTGGACAGGTGGACTTCCAGCCTACTTGCTAGAGTCTTAGCATAGACCTTTACTTCAGCAGAGCAGAGAAATTATCTGGCACCCCAAGGGAGATTAAAGGTCATGCCCAGCTGTAGGAAGAAACAATTGAGGTCACTCTTGATGAGGTTGGAAAGCTTCCCACTTGCCTCTACCCCTTGAAATAGCCTCCTTAATGCATCGATTAGTACATCAGCGTAAGCTATGTAGAAGTCTCCATGGATACCACCTTTCTTCTTTGTATAGATTTGATAGCTATACATACTTCCCCTCACATAATAGACCTATTTATTTAGAGTTTCCAGTTCCTGCTCATCCACCAATATGAGCGTAATACAGCTATGGAACACTTGCCACTGAGCCCAGTCAGACTGGGTACTCACCAAATATAAGTTCCTATATGCAGCTGCCATAATCTTACCAGTAACCATACCTCTCAACCTCTTAGAGCAAGAAATCTGGCCAAAGCCGTTAATAAAAGTGGGACAAATGCCCACAAATAGGGACATTTTTTGAATATTGCTCTTACAAACTTAGAAAGTTGATAGAATAACAGGTTTTGTATTAGCCTGAATTTTCTGAAGGGTATGAAGTCTGAAAGTCAAATGTCTGTCATTATTTCTGAACTTCAGTCTTTAATGATTTGCCACTAATTTGCCAGAAAAGCACAATTTTATGAAAAATGGACCAAAAATATGAGGCAGTAATCTGGACATTCTGCAAAAATCTGTACAGTTGACAGGTGTGTCAGTAACATAAATATTCTGTTGGTGTACACCAGGATCATATCTCAGGGCAATAATGTAGCGTTTTCTTCTCCTCTCCTTTCCTTTAACCTTTGGGATAAAAATTTCAGACAGGTTATATTTTTAGCCCATGCCTGAACTTTCCCATCTATCCATCTCTGTCATTACCCAAATAGCCTTGTGCTCTTTCCTCCCATGTTTTGTCTCTCTCCTTAATATTTGATCTGTGCATCCATTTTATTTATAGCATTTTCCTTCTCTCCTAGGGTGACATATCCTTCTCTCCTTTCCGATCTATCCAACATAACACAATACTGACCCATGCCTGATATAAGTCTGGGCTGGCAGTTTAAAAACTCTCTATGCTTTCACCTTAGTGTCTCATGGGTATCTTGATCCTTCAGAATCAAACAGTGTAGCTTTCAAGTCTTGCAGGATACTGGCAGACCCACCGTCTTAATAGTTAGCAGGACAGAATTATAATGAGAGAGAGAGAGAGAGAGACAAGAGGTAAGATGTTCATATGAAAGAGCTCCCTACATGCTAAAGGCATTAATAAAAATATAATCCTGATGACAGGTGCAGCCCTCATTGGAGGATAAAAATATATAATCCTGAACTCTGGATACATATCTCTCCATTAGTCTATCAATGCAAAATCCTTCACAAAGTAGCTGACTGCCAATGTTAGTTTTGGAAACCTGAGTCTACCTGTTGGGATTCTATTCAACTGTGGGTCAAGTGCAATATTAAGATCTCCTCCTATAATCACTGCACAGCAGTCCTAACAACCCTGCCATATTACCTTAGCCAGACAGTTAAATGAGTCTAGATTATCTGTACTAGAGTCACTAAAGTTAACCAGAATCATACAACAAACCAAAAGAAACTAGATGGTTGAAGAACTCCACGTAGGACACCAGTAGAATGTTAAAACACAGCTCTATTTACAAGTTTTTTTAACGCTGAACATACACAGAGCGTTTTCGTCCGAGTACCCCCCAAACTTCTTCAGAAACAAAACATTTTTGTTTCTGAAGAAGTTTGGGGGCTACTCAGATGAAAATGCTCTGTGTATGTTCAGCGTTAAAAAACTTGTAAATAAAGCTGTGTTTTAACATTCTACTGGTGTCCTACGTGGAGCTCTTCAACCATCCAGTTTCTTTTGGTTTATTGGTTCATTTCACTGGATAGAATCATACAACACCCTATCTACCCAGTCTTAAGGACCATCCACCTACCCTCTGTATTCTTAAACATATCTAATAGTGTCCACCCCAAGAACTGGCTTACCAACATGAGAATTCCTCTTTTGGCAGATTGTGCACAGCTTGAGTTATGTCACCGCTTCCATTGATGCTAAATCTTCTTAAGAGAGGTGCCTTTAACTTTTGGTTTCCTGTAAGAATACCATATGTGCTGCTTGCTGTTTCAAAAAAGGAAGACACACGCATATTTTATAAGTGATGGCTAACCTCTTAACATTCCAGGAAAGTCCCTTAACCACAGGAACTGCAGGAGCAATAGATACAGACGATAAACCCAGACCCTCTTCATGCTACCAGTGTTCCTAGCTTTAGGGGCATTTTTAGATGAGTGTAACATAACAGAAAAACAGGCCAAACGTACAACTGACAACTAAAAAAATGTTCTAGACAAAAAAAAAAAAAGATTTAACACAGACAATACTGAATCCTAGTACCCTAATAATGGACAATGACCCACAGGCCCAAGAACACCCCTTATCCTCCTCTTGCTGCAAGAGTGTCACCATCCACTGGACCATTGCACTTCCATCAGAGCTAAATCCCTCATAAAAGATCAATGTACAATTAAGAGGTCACACTACATATACTGGAAGGAGGTTAAACAATAAAAAGGAGGAAAAAAATGAACAGAAAAATGACAGCAACTGTCTCTATACAGGCTGTAATGAATAAATAGCAAACAGAGTCCAAGAAGGGGACCTGTCCTGTAATTTGAGAGCTGAACTCCATGGGAGTCAACATTTCCAGTGGGCGACAGACAGCAAAACATCTCCCAAGTTGTTCAGGTCTTCTGGAGTAGGATCAGGTGCCAGAAATTGGCATTCATCATCCTTGTATTCCTGATTATCCTTTAGAACAGAAAAGCTGTTATGGGTAGTGGCCAATGAAAGATGCCTGCTGACAGACTGTCTTTTATGAAGTGCAGAGTTATGTCCAGGTTTAGTGGGTGACATGGCTCTCAGTTTTTTCTCTGCTGGCAATTTGCTTGGAGAGTTGTGTGTGCCCTTCTCCGCTATTCCCTTGTCCTGAGGCCCTGATGATATTTTCATCTCACATAATTTATCCCACATACATCCAGTTACATTATGGGCCAGCATTGTCTCAATGAAATGAATCACTTCTTCTGCATTCTCCAAAGACATTTGCTACCCTTCAATAGTCATCACCAGTGTCGCCGAGGAAACAGAGTTAGCACTGACAGTCCCGATTTCTTAACTTCATAATTAAGGGAACTATCAACTTTCTCATATTAAAAAGAGTATTACTGTAGTCCAGGACAATATGCACACCAAAACCTGCTGTAGGCAAGTTGTTCCCCAGGTTTCTTCCCGTTATCAGCACCATCTCCTTGTCATTATAGTCCAGTAAGCAGATAATAAAGTGCCATGGGAATGAGAAACTGCTTGCACTAAGGCTGTTAAGCTGGTTATTATGAGATGTAGATCTTGTGATGCACCTGCATCAGTTGAGTGAGGTGTCACCATGACCAATGCTATGAGTTGACAGCTTAGGATTAAATGTCAGTGTTCTCACAGATAAATACAAAAAAGGATTAGGACAACTGAGATCTAAATCTTGTCCACTCAACTTAGTGCTATGAATAACTCAAAAAAAACAGAATGGTGGTAAGCAATAAGATATTGTGCATAGGGCTATCTAAAAGCTCATACCACATGAATTTAAATGTTTAAATCCAGTTCAGAGAATCAGAATGACTCAAAAAGGTAGTCGCTTTATTCATGGTCACGTGCACTCTGTGATACATTTTTTTATATCTGTGGTGTTTTTTCCTCTGTTTTTTTTTTCTATTTTCCACTTCCAGTTATTTGTGGATGTTACTTTCCATTGTTCTTTGATATCCAGTTTTGATAAATACTTCTTCATTGTGCTGGTATACTATACAATGGTTGAAAATTTATCACATACAAATTAAAATAGGAATCTGGGCATCCTAATATCTGTCACCCTGCTGAAAGACCTTCTGTAGGTTCCAAAAGAGCATAGTGACAAACCTCCATGTAGACAACATACTGATCACAGCAGGAGTAGAATTTGCTGAGCAACAACACAAAGTGGGTATCACATTATTGAAGACCAAATGTCACCTGTTGCACAGAGTATATACCACCAAGTGCTACCAGAGACTTGCACAGATGCGGCTGTCATGGTAACCCTTTAATATACATTTCAACTTTTTTGATGTGCACTAAAACAGAGGTGAACTCTGTAATATTTATCTGATTTGCAGGGTAAGGTGAAGTGTAATGATAGACAGCTGCACAAAGAATTTCAGTCTTTGTTTGTTACTCATATTACCAACTTAGAAAATCCTCCAGACAACAGTTACTGACAATACCATCTCTCTTCTTAGATGTAAGAAGATTTCCATGAAGCAGAGCCTTGTACGTCTCAGTTATATCCTTTTGTAAAATCAACAGAAGCTACTTCAGGTAATATCTGGACATCCAGACAGTCCTCTGAAATACCTTTGCCAGTCATCAACCTGATTTTGCACTTGCGGGAGATTATGCTCAACAAAAGCATGCACATTCTAACAGCTAATGGGACAGCCGGTGGGACACACTGCAGCCTGCTAGATCTTTTACCAGCCTTTTGCATATGGACCTTGGTGTAATCATAACCTATGAAGAGCAAAATTTCCTTAACTTTAGCTGCAGGCATTGTACTCACCTTGCCAAATGCTTCCTATACCTCAGCTAGTGGTACAAAAGCTAAATCAGGTAACATCCATGACTGTATTGTTAGTCTTGTATCAGTACCATAACCAACTTCAAGGTGGTGCTTATGTATTTAACACCATACAATATGTCCCAAATAAAATTAGCATCCATTTCTTAACAGCCTTAGGGTTGTATTTTTGAGAGGACCATATGACTTGCCTTCACAAAGCTAGTTAGAATGTTCCTTGGCATTAAATCTTGTCCTTCAGTGTTGAGAAACTGTCCATAGATACCACTTGCTACTGTAACTGAATATTTTCTTCTTGCCGATCATACAATATTCAAGGAGTGTCATCCTGTAAATGCTACTGGTGCCAGTGCCACTACATAGGCATACAGGTGGGAGCACATTGTGGAATAGATAGGAAAGGTGCTAACCCAAAGCAGCATGTATAAGTTATACAAATTAGCCAGGTTACCAGTGGTTGTCTGCAGGTGGCTGGTGCCATAATCTACATCATTTACTGTATAGATTATAACTGTTCCTGGTTTTACATGAAATGATTGGCAGTGACATCTACAAATGATGCTGGGCTTGACTTTGTCAGAACCCCAGATTTATGTGACTTATGTCTCCTGTGCACAATACTCTGTTACATGGAATATGTGGAAGGTAGTGACTGGACAGCTTTGCTGTTTGTGTCGCTATTGTACCTTCAATAACTTGAAAGTGTGGGTCATTGCACATGCCTGCTCTTGATCTATTATAGTACATGGCTATGATTGCTATTGCCTTAGTTCAATTTGGGAAGTGCTGATGAGTAGTGGGGCAACCATTTGAAATATTGAGACCCATTAGAGCAAGTCCAAAAACACAGAGACTGAATGGCCAAAACAACAGACTTATATATACCAAGTCCAAGTTGGCCATTTCCTGGAATATTCCTTTTTCTTGGCAGTATGGCAAACTCATACTTGGTATATAGAAGTATGGGGGGGGGTGCAAAAATGCTTAAAGGAGAAGAGTGATGTTCAAGATTAGTTCTTCTCCTGGATTTGCAATCTTTTTTTGTGGTCTGTCAGCACTACTCGGCTTACGAGTGTCAACATTCCAGTGGAGAGCCAGGTAGTAGTCTTTCTAAGTTCTTTATCTTGTCTGCAAATTTTACCCATACACACTTTACACAGCTTGTACTTGCACACCCAATAGTATGTGTTGTCTTGCATCATTTAAAAATGGTAACGTTATCCTTCCACAACAATTTCCATTTCTCTTTTGTGATGGGGTATTGTTATACATCCATCCAGCAGTACCTATTATGCAAGATGTAGTGGCTGTATTTGGAACAGGGTTGCTACATTTGTTATTGGTTTTCTCCTCTGAAGCTTACCAGATATCATCCCAGTTGCAGCAATTTAGGCCTATTCATTCTACCCTGTACTAGTGACAGCATCTGACCATGAGAGGCCATCATCTAGGCAGCTTTCAGCAGCATGTTAATTTGTTAATATGAGGGACTTGCAGTGGCCTCCTACATTTCCATATATTTTTCTGTATTTCAGAACTTTTTTCAGGGTTTGTGAACATATTTCCAAGGATTCTTGATACAGCAGGAGTTCTGCATTTTGTCGTAAAGCATTTGTTACTGCACTTGAGCTCAAAACCAGTTTGTTTTACATTAACAGTGTTTTTTTTCTGCACTCTGGTTTCAGTAGAGGGCTGATTCAAGCCATCCAAGTAGGGAACTGCTGATGGAAGGCTTATTCTGTGTTTATTCTGTGTTTATCTGATTGACCTGAGGGCCTAACTGTATAAAAGTATTTCATCCTGCTGGTATAAAAGCCTTACATTTGTGCAATGTGAAAACGCAGTTACCCCTGCCTTATATATTAAGCAAACCACTCCAGTTTATCATCCTCTATAGGATAAGCTCTCCATAGTTTCCCCCTGTTCATTGCCTCTCGAAGAGCTGCTAGTTTACACAGAGGGCAGCACCACTGCAGGTCATTTAATAGTATACTACTAAACACTCTCACTTAGACCTTTAAGTGACTTCCCGTACTCCTTCCTATCAATGAATTATTTGGTATAATGGATAGGTGCTTCTCTGTCATCCCTGTTTCTGGCCTGGTACATATGGGTATCCTAAGGCAGTGTAGTAACTGCTTTATATTTACTGACAACCATTTAATTTTAGAAAATACAAACACAGTGTGTAGAGATGTAGATACACAATGGCATTGGAGGCAAACCTCTCACATACACACACACGAAAAATGCAAACCAGGTTGTCAGCATTACACCCAAAACATTCACTACCAAGACTAAGGAACAAAAACATAGACCCACGTATGTGGAGGTACTCACTTGTAATCTACCCAAGTCTTCAAGACTTCCTAAAAGCATCTCTCAATGGCCCCTTGCTCACTCAAAAATACAGCACCCCACACAACACATAACTCTGAAAATCATAGCAGCCCCACTTCCAAGCCCATAAGGCAACACACTAAATAGCCAAATATTCTAGTTATTGGGGATTCCATTGTAAGACACACTGATTCCCCCTTACCAGGCTAAACAAGGAGAGAATCACAGGGGGCTGTCTGTCTGGGGCCAGGATCTGTCAGATCACCCATGTACTTAGGTCTTTAAACCACAAGTACCAGCATGACACAGTAATAGTCCATGTGGGCATAAATGACCTAAGACATACCTCACTGAACTATATGAAGAGAGACATGATAGAGCTGTCTGAATATGTGTTGAAGATAGGTATGAATATAGCCTTGAGTACCATCCTACCTTCACCAATGATGATGCCATAGTTCCAGCAAAAAATGATTGATTTCAACAATTATCTTAGCTTCTGGTGTCACAAAAAGAGGAGGCTATATCTGTCAGCCTAGGGAGACATGATTGATAGACCATGATGCTTTGCCAGAAATGGTTTGCATTTGTCACCACTTGGCTTCCAGATACTGGCTAAAACTTTATCTATACCCATAGTGCCTTTTTAGGCCATGCCAAGTATAGTTAAACCCTCCAACATAACAGAACCCACCCAAGACTACCTAAAGGTATTGCTGCTCAATGCTAGGAGTTTAAATAACAACTGTACTCCCTGGAGGCACTCCTCACCCTCGAGAATCCAGACACATGTCCAGTCACAGAGACATGACTTTTATCCATTTTGATCGCCCCCCCCCCCCCAGCTCAAGATAAAACAAAGAGAGGAGGTTCTCATTGTTCCTAAAGGACAAGTACACTGCTAGACTAGTCCAGCAAAATGACTTGCTTGAGCTGCTCCATGCTCAACTAACCATAGGTGTGACCCCCCCCCCCCATCATATCCTTGCTAATTACAGATCCCCTAACCTAAGTGTGGAAAACCACACCTCCTACCTAAACCTACAAGAATCTGTTGATATTCAGCCTAACCCCATACATATGGGTGACTTCAACTACCCCTCCATAAACCTGGAGACTTACATGACACATAATTCACTTACTCAGAGGTTTTTAGACTTCATCAACACAAACACCCTGGAGCAACTCATTAGCTCCCTAACTAGATGTGCAAATATCTTAGATCTAGTACTCACGAACATGGGGGAATGCTGCTCCCTCTCATGCAGTAACTCCTCCCTGGTAATATCTGACCACAAAATGATCTCCTTTAGTATTAAAACTAACATAGAACTTCATCAAACTCCAGACCTGTTAAGAACTTTGCTATGGCCAATTACCTCAAACTAAGTGACAGCTTATTAAACTTCCAAGCCCCTCTGAACTTGGATGACACTGAGACCTATCCTGAGCTGTACACAAAAGCACTGTACGACCATATTTATAGCTACATAGAGGAGGCAGTACCTGTTTGAGTCAACCCTATGATTACTGGCAAAAATAAACCACCCTGGTGGACCCCTTGCATAAATAGGCTATTTAACAAAAGGGAAAAAATCCTCTCCAAAGCCAAGAAGGAACAGGAAAAAGTGCAAAAAAGACACTCACCTGTCTAAACAAACAAATGAGAGAGCTGGTCAAATCTGCCAAAGCAAACTATGAGGCAAAGAAGCTTTTTTTAAATTATGTTCTTATGTTTGTAGCCTCAGAGGAAACACTCAGCAATGTGCTGAGTTACTCATGAATTGCAACACTTGCACCCAGCCTGAAACTACAGCAAAAAAATAATAGAAGGAAGCACCAGAGAAATGGTTGGATAACCAGCAAACCACTTTATTCCAAAAAAAAAAAAACCCCAGCAATCAAGTGCTTTTGTCAGCTAAAGGACGTATTCAGAACTGCCATAATAAACCAAAGACAACACTTAAATACCTACATTCAAAAAGATCATATGACATAAATAATCAATGAGAAATAAAAATAAAGTTTTAAAACAATCTTTATATAAATCTTTTTTTTTACATTTTTGCAGGGGGGGTGCACCCCCAAACCCCCTGCTAATTAAATATACCAACTTCAAGATCGCACTACAGCGAGGAAAATGCTAAATATACCATTTTGCACTGTACGGTGATCTCCATTTAAATGGTTTGAAGTTTCAAAACTTTGATCTTATGGTCTTGAGCATAAGAAATTTGAGGTTTTGAAACTTTGAAATTTAGAAGTAGACCTGTAACAGCATACTGAGCACTGGATTAGAGATACTTCATCAAACTCTCATGATGTTGCATTTGAACTTTTTATTTTCTAAGAGGGTAAAAGACATCATAAAATCCATAAATAAAGATAATCAACCTCAAAAGATGGACTAATTTCTGATTTTTGCCAATATTCATGACCAGTTAAGCTCATCTTTTACTACAGATCCTAAATATGCTTAATATTACAAACTGGTTTATTTTGAAATTTGCAAAAGAAGCAGAGATAATATTAATAGACAATGAGAAAATCAGGCTTAAATCCTGGCCATTATTTCTCTTTTTTTCTTTATTATTGAAACTTGAGCAAGTTATTGGCTATAAAAAGTAATTATACCAAAAGCTTATTATTTGATAGTGATTTATAAAGGTGAAGTGAAAAAATATTGGATATTAACAAGTGATTAAAATTTAGAGGAGTTGAAAATAAACTATGAAAGATCAAATTGTTTAGCCTTCTAAAACTGAAAGAGCCTTAAGGAGTCAAATTTATGACCACATACATGACATTGGTATAAAAAAAATACAAACACAGTTTACAAGCATTCCCTTATATGCAAGACCTCGGGTTTTAAGTTTTTTTTTTTTTTGTATTAGACAGTGTTTCCTTTAATACCAGAGGTAGTTTCTGGGAAGCCAGGATCAAGTACAGGGAACTAACTTGGCAACCTAGATGCTACCCCTAAGAATATAATGGCAGGTTTAGTATCAAAATCCTGAACATGAGAAAAATTTGGTCTAAATATCTAGGCTAAATGCAGACAGTTGGCACATTAATTAGCTAGTAAGATCAAAACTAGATACTGCCAATATCAAATGCATCATTTTTGATATTGTCCATTTTAATTTTCTGTTGCCACTTACCTGCCTGCTTTCCAGTAGTATGAACGTACACAGTTCAGTACTGCAAATCACTATAATTTTGTGGGGGGTAAGCCCCCCTGCACCCCCACACCTCCTGCAAATTATATATTCCAACTTGAGATCATATAACAGTGAGGAAAAGAGTAAATTTCCCAATCCACACTGTACCACAATCTCTATTCTTAAAATTGACTTCATATTAGCAAATGGACGGTGCATTCACTTAAGGACACTTGTTGAATTGCAGTTCAACAATACGGGAATCAGCCAAAACACACTCGGCATTCCTGTGTTCGCTGAACTGCAATTCTATATTTTGATAGTAAACCATAATGACAATATAATGATATCCAGTGCCCAACAGCAAAGATATACAAAAGTATAACTTTTAAACTTGTACACAATAAAAAGAATAATATTCAAATATTGTTACATTCAGTTCCTTTATTTATTTTTTCATATATAGACAAACTTTTTTTAGTGCACTGTAACATGAAATTGAGCACATGATTTTTGTGATCATTATTTAATGGTGGATTGCAAGTTTCTTGTCAGTTCTGATGAACTTGTGACTGCTAAAAGGATTAAAACAACTATGATTTCATTAAAGGATTTTACTTTTTTCTGAGTGTTTGGACTTACTTTAGCACAATATTTCTCTGTTTATTAGCCGTATATAATGTTAATCAATAATTTAAAGGGAATCATACGCCAATTGCCTATCACTTTGAATTTTTAAGGCTTTATTATTTTACATATTATAGACAAGCTCAAAAATTAACAAAAACATATTAACAATTAACAAAAAAACAAACTGGAAAAGTAAAGGGACACATTATTTTTCATTATCTGGTTTAGTGAATATAATTAAATTGTTCATCCTGTCTTAATACTTGTTGGGGTATTCAAAGATGTTTACAAATTCTGCAAAGTGCTTAGTACTGAAAATAATTTTTTAGTATCACTTTTAGTTCTATGGGATGTGCCCATGTTTGCGCATATAAGTGCAAACGCATGTATTTCTGATGCGTACGTAACCCCTTTATGCCCATTCAGTGAAAAAAAAATGACACAAATAAAATCACATGCTCACAGCATTTAGTAATTGTTTCTGAATTTTTCCCTTTTCTTTACTGAATTATTTTACTGCTCCATCATTTTGGAGGATTAATAAGGCAAATGTCTATTTGTTAACTTTTTCGTGGTAAAACGTTTTCCCCAGAATCTCCTGGCAAGTTATTATTGTACCATGTCATTTTTTGGGTTAAACATGCCTAATATTTATCAGTATGAAATTGGTCAAATATTTCTTATTTTGTAATCATTCACTATTGCACTTTTCATGTTGATAGTTGTTCACAAAGAAACTGTGTTAACATAAATTTGATCTCTTTGGAACAGACACTATTTTCAATGTTATTTTTTAGTTGAAAATCGATGCATAACTCTGTTATTATTTATATGGTTCTCTCTATCGCTCTGTCTATATCTATCTATATATATATATATATATATATATATATATATATATATATATATATATATATATATAATATATTTTCTTTTGTTAAATGTTTGAAATACTGAATGTTCTTTGGTCAAATATTCGATAAATTGAAATGGCTTCCATGCCATTTGCCAGTATACACGGGGCTTGAGAGTTTTCTCTTTTCCCAATACAGTGTCATGTTTGAGTTGATATATTTAAGAAGGGTAGGAAGTGTAGAGTGAATTTGCCACCCTGCATAAAAACTTCTTTTTTCTTTTTTTTTCTTTCAAAAACACTTCTAGCACCCTTGAATAAATATATTTGCTTTCCAGTTGTATTTTATTAAAGACAGGAACAGCAACAAATTAGACAAGATCTGGACCGGTTTCAGCCTCAAAAGCCTTTTTGGCAGAGCTAAAACAAACACATTTATTGACTTTAATTATTTTGCATCATCTAATATGCCAAAAAATTCAAAACACAACTCATATTGCAGAATATTATGAACATTATATATCTCTTCCATGGCATAAATGCATCCTAACTAGTTCATTACATCCAATAATTATATATTTATTTTAAATTTAATAAAGAGAAATACTCTATTTTAAGATTTCTGAGGTACAAAAGAGCTGCTGATACCACTGGTAAAATTAATGCATAAATCACAAAATGCATGTTGTATTTGCAGAGTTGGCCTTAATGTAATCCTGCAGATTCAATGTTAACTAAGAATGTATGCTTCCTGTTGCTAATGATGCTATGAAATAACATCACCAGAAATTAAATTTGTGCATGTATATGTACACATATATGTTTATATAATGACACAAGTCTTCCTATGCATGTAAGCGCTCAAACTTATAATGATATAACAACAACTTAGCAGAAAGTGAGCTAATCTAGCGGCTTAGAGGGATAAAGCCCTGACTATGGCCCAGGTGACCCAAGTTGATTAGCAGCAAGGGTGACTGATGGAGTGGCAGGGGAAGGGATTTGCATGCCTATCCTGGGGGTGGGTGGTGCATGTTGTCTCCCTATGATGATCCTTGGAGAGGCCAGGGATGTTGTTTGAAGGGGTCGTGGTCAAAGAGTGGAAGGTGGGAATAGCTAAGCTGCTGTGGAGGCATGGTAATACACCTCTCACTCACATTGCACACCCACACAGGCCATACCATGTTAACACATGAAAGGGGGGAATAGAGTAGGTTATAAGTAATCCCTCTCAGATGGATGTTTTAATGTGCTGACCCCCCCCCCCCCTTTAGCCTAGGGATCCATGATCAACCCCAGTAATACTGCATAAAATCCAAAAGAAGTGAGCTGGTAATCACTGGACATGGGCCATCAGTGATGATGCTCAGAGAGAATAAAAAAACAAATAACTTAGAAGAAAGTACGTATATTTTATGAACAGTTATTGATTTTAAATATTATGCATCATCTACTACACTAAACAAATTCAAAATACAAACCATATTGCAAAATATTATGAACATATAATTTAGTGAAGAAAAATACATTCTTATAGTATTTCTGGGCAATGAAAACAGCTTCTGAAGCCACAGCTTAAACTTGACTTTAAATATATTTAAATATATTGCATAGTTTAGTACACCAAACAAATTCAAAACACAAACCATATTGCAAGATACAACAGACATATAATTTAGTAAAGAGAAAGTGGGGAATTTAATAAAGCCTACACAGACGTTTTATCTGTGTAGGCATAGTGGCACACTGCTTACATGAAAGTAAGCAGGTTTGTGACCCAGTAAACAGAGCTGGGCAGCATGCACACATGCACCAATTTGGAAGAATCTGTGGCATGTAAATCACCTCATAAACAGGTGAATTGCATGCAAATGAGGGAGGTAGAGCGAGCCAGCAAGCGGATAGGCAGTCTTGCAGACCCTGGTTGGTGTCCATAGTATACAAACAAAAGTTTAGCTCCTTGGAAAGAAATAGGATAGCAGACACACATATGTGCAAAATTATCCACCGTGTGTCCAAAACTGTATGGGAAATAATTTAAAATATTTTTTTTTTTAATAATGTGGGTATACACAAAAAAACAAGCACTTCCTGGCACCAGTGTATCCACCAACCAAATAACTAAAAAACACTGGAAAAGCACTGAGTCACAGTCCAAAATGTAGTTTTTAGCATAGTTAAACCTTTAATAGTGGCTATTCATCATAAAGACTTCATCAGAAACACTGTTACAAAAACCTTCAAAAGTTAAGTAGTCAATTCAGTTAACGTTAGACCTATCAAAATGTTTGCATTTAATTGTCAATAAAAACCTTACAAAAATGTAGAACAATTTAAAAACAACTTAAAACACCATCCTATCCATTAAAAACATTAAATATTAACATTGTCATTTTAAACCTGGAGAAATATAGGAAGCTAAACATAACTGCCATTCGGCTTCCCTTTTATCCACTAAGTTCTTGTAGTTGCCACCCCGTGAGTCCTTACTCACTGCTATCAATGATAGAAAATGTGAACTTTTTCCAGCTAGTACAATTAACAGAATGCTTGTACAATGCATTGTTTAAATTTTTGCCTTTAATAGCATACAAATGTTGACTAATTCTTTTTCTCAGACTCCTGGTAGTCATCCCAACGTATAATGCAGGACAGGCTGAACATAATGCTATGTAAACAACCTCAGAAGTACCACAATCTAACCTTCCTGGAACTGGGATAGTGTAATCTATGTGTACCAAAGAAATATGTGAACCTTCTTGTATAAATCTACAAGCCTTACAACCAAAACACTTGTACATACCTAATGTTCTCTGTGTAGAATAGAACCCCAACTTACTATTACTTTGTTGCAACAGTTGTTTGATATTACAATTCTTCTTATAAACAAAACTGGGGAAAGTTCCCAAAAGTTTTGTAATGTCCCCATTGCCTAAAATAGCCTTCCAATTGCACAAATTACATTACGTATAGTAAGATTGTCCAAACTCATGTCTTGACAAAATCTAGCGGCTTCCTCGTACTCCAATAATGGTCCTGTATTACTATCCCTTTTATTCACCTTTTTGTTGACAAACCCCCTTAATAAAATTGGAGGAAAATCTGTTTCACATTTCAAAATGACTTCCCTGAGCTGACCTGTTTAAAAGGTCAATGGGGTTCCCCCTTTCCAAAACAAATTGGAAATAAAGTGAATTTTAGTCATAGAGTCACTATCAATAACTGTCATTTATGAAGCTCTGATGAATTGTCCATGTGGAATATTCCTTTTCATAAATATTGTATGGCAACTCTTAAAGTGCACACAACTATTACAAAAAGTGTTTTTTTGATGAATGCAACTAATGAATGTCTTTTGTATATGGTCCCATCTTAAATCTACATCTAAAAAACAAACCTGTGAACCTTGTTCACCTAAAAGAAAGTTCAAAAATTCTGTACTTTGATTCAGTGTTTCATTAAAATTCAAAATGTCAAAACCCTCATTCTTAACAATGAAAAAGATCATCTACAAACCTATAAAAAATGTTGTTGTCATAAAGGGGGAGCTTGGGCAAAATTTCATTTTCCCACTAACCAAGAACTAAATTAGCATAGGTCAGTCCCACTGTTGCCCCCATTGCTACTCCCTTTAACTGTTTGTAGAAGTTTTTGTTAAACATAAAATAACTATTTTCCAATAACAAGTCTAAAAGAGACATGTAAGTGCTAATGTTATTACTACTAATTTTAGCATGTTTGCTTAAATAACAACTCCACCCCATCTTCTTGCAGGATACATGTGAACAAAAAAACAATGTCTACTGTGAACATGGAAAAAGTTCCTGTACAATTATTTAAACTAAGTGAAAACAATTGTAATTTATTTAAAAAGTCCCAAGGGTCAGATATAAAAGAAGATAAGTTTTGTACTAAAGGGTTGAAAATGTGATCCAAAGATAAAGAAATACACCCGGTAGTACTACCTATGGTGAAACAATGGGTCTAAATGGAGGACTGGCTATGCTTTTATGATGTTTTGGGATGCCAAGCAAAACACCCACTTTAGGATTTTCAACATACAAAAATTTAAAAATTTCATGACAAATCTCACCATTTACAAGTAAATCATACAAAACATTGTGAATAAGTGTATACCTTTTCAAAACTTTATACTTGGTTACACATTTATATTCATCATCATCATTTAACATATTCTCCATAACTGTATTATAATCATTTAAATTCATAATGATGATCCCATCCCCCCTTGTCAGCCTTCATAAACCTTAAATCTCTTCTGCTCATTAAATCATTTAAGGCTTTCTTCTCCCTAAGGTTCAAGTTATAATAAACAAAATCATTATTTTTCTTGTAAACACTTTCTAATGTGTTTCAAATACCTTAATAGTGTGCACTAAATTAGGATTAAAGCAAGAAGATTTACTTAAAAGCCTTCTTGTCACAACATCATTCAAAATTTGCTTTAAATTAAGTTTCCGTATGTAGAGCTTTAACTTAATAAGTGTCTTGGAAATGTTTGCTCTCTTACTTGGCAAAAAATTAAAACCTAACTACAGGATTTTAACATGTTCATCAGACACTTGAAAGTCAGAAAGATTATATACATAAATCCTCGAACGTACGGAAAATTCAGAAGTCCTTATCATTTCCTACTCCTGCTTCTCACTCTGCTCCAAGTGTGATATCCATTGCTTCTGCTTCAGTTTCTGTTTCCCATGGTATGATGTCCCTCTAGAAAAAAAAAATGTTATTGTTATTGTGACACCCATGCACTGGCCTAGTAATCAAAGAGCAGCAATCCTCACCACTAGCACCAGTGAGGTGCATCCACATTGGGAGGATAACAAGTACACACACAGTAAAGTACCATTTCCCTTAAGAGCACACAGAGATCACAGTCAGTCTGGGGCTGGTTTCTCCCTTTCTCTCCAGATCCCCAATCAGACTCCCCACTGGCACAGCTATAGGGTACAGATCTCAGCCGAGTGGTCAAGCCAAAATCTCCAGCACCCTCTCTGTCCAGCCAGTGCTTCATGTCCCTGCCCAAGTAGCTGACACACACACACACACACACACACACACACGCACACACACACACACACACACACACACACACACACACACACACACACACACACACACACACACACACACACACACACACACTTTGAGATATGAATCATATACAAATGCACAGACACTCCTGGGGAAGGCTGGCACAGGTTCTCTGGTTATGCACCCTTTCTGCCAAGACTATAAACTAGTACTGACTGCCACCAACTACTACTATCAGCTACTATAAAGGCCATTACCAAAGGGTGTCCAATTTTACTGTGCAATATTATTATTATCCAATTAGTAAGTGTGAAGAACAGCAAGGCTATTGGAGTGGCTTTGTACAATGTCACCAAATACATGCAAGTACTCTAGAGCTTAAATTATCTCTACACAAAACAGCCACAGTTGAAAGGCTTAAAAATATTTAATAATAAATAAAAACACAAGACAATACTTATTACTTCAACACAATGACATTACAGAGTTTAGAAATCATAGGACATACTTTAAAACAATATTGTAGGATAGTCTGACAAATATAGAAAACAGCTAGACTAATCCGGCTACATTCCTATCTAACTCTAAGAGAAATCACTGTTCTAAATACTACTTACATACAGAACAAACAAGTGCTGGTGAGTGGATATTCTTACTAGATCCAAGACAAGATACAAAATGCTCAATCTCTCTCTGTCCTTAAATTGATAATACATAAGTACTGCTGAGTCATTTCAGATGACATTATTCTTGACACTTCTCTGATTTACTTTCCCAGGCTAACAGAAATTAAAATTTTAACATTTCTTTTTTTGTAATCTGCACCTGCAGGAAGACACAGCAATAAAAGACTCTTTACATGTAAAACCTAGTAATTATCTGTGTCTTGAGACATTAGAAAGAATTTCCAATGCAGACATCTTGTCTCCGAGCTTGAGATCAAATGCAGTTGTAAAATCCCTCACTTATCAGCTGTCCTCCAGCAGGGTGCACTGTTGTTACATTTTTGAATCTCAGAACATAACACAATTTTCCTACATTTGTTACACAAGCCTGTGGATCATATTAATATTTATAATGACATAGGTTCATAGGTTCATAGGTTGGTAGTAGGCTATTAGCCCTAGGGCCTATACAAGCCTAGCCATAACAATTCCCTGGCTATTTCTTCCCACACTATTTACTTCCCTGGACCCCTGTCTAGCAGGGTGACTGACGTGAACCCCAGGGTGAATTTCCTTTCTCCCATCCAATCGTCAAGATTCCTTTTGAAGAGGGCCAAAGAGGCACTCTGCTTGACATGTATGGGCAATCTATTCCAGAGTCTGGGTAGTCTCTGGGTCAGGAACCTATCCCTCCAGCATGTTTTGTTTATTGTGATGACAAGGTTTAGATCCCTGAAGCATGTGGCTCTGAGGGATTGGGATTTCTTTAAGTGTAGCATGTTCAACAGCTCTGGGTTTGACATGGCCTTGTATGTTAAGCAGAGATCGCCTCTGAGTAGATGATATGCGACAGAGTATAGCTGGAGTTTTTTTAAGGCGGTCAGCATAGGGCATCTGCTTTAGGCCTGTGATTCTTTTAATGAGGTATTTCTGCGGCCTTTCCAGTTATTGCAGATGTCTTGAGAGGTACATACCAAATGGGGCGTTGTATTCTATAATGGGTGTAATGAGGGATGAGTACAGTGGGACAATGACCACCTTTTTTCTGGATGAAAAGCCCTTAGTGATGAGGTGTGCCACATAAAAGGATTTCCTGACAGTTGTGGCGATGTGGTTATCGAAGGTGAGACCACTGTCCACTTGTGTCCCTAAGTCTCTTATCACCCTTTTGGTGTTTAGTGTACTGCCATCTATATGGTAATTCATGGGTACATGTTTTTTTCCCAAAGGGGATAACTATACATTTCTTGGCATTGAGCTTGAGCCCATGGCTCTGGCATCAAGCATCTGTTTCTGTAAGGCCCTTTTGTAGAGTATCCACATCATTTGGGGATTCAATAATGGCTCCCAGTTTGTAGTCATCTGCAAACTTTGTTATCCAGAGTCCCTTACTGTTGGCCTGTACTTCAGAGAAGTAGATGCCAAACAGGAGTGGTCCCAGGACTGAACCCTGAGGTACTCCACTTGTCACTTGTCTGGAGCTGGATTTGGAACTGGCACCTTTACAGTGTGGGTTCTATCAGTAAGCCAGTTAGCAACCCATTGGGTGACGTAGGGATTAATGCCCAGCTTAGTAAGTTTATCTATGATTCCAGAGTGGGGGATGGTGTCAAAGGCCTTGGCAAGGTCTAGATAGGCTGTGTGGACCACCTTACCCTTGTCCATGGCTCTGGAGACTGATTCGAAGAAGTCAATCAGGTTCAGGAGACAAGATCGGCCCTGTACGAACCCAAAATGGGTGGGGTCCAGTGTTTGAAGGTTGTCAATGTCTTTGTTTATAAGTTCCATGATAATACGCTCCATGGCCTTGCAGATAAGGCTTGTCAGACTGATGGGGCGGTAGTTTCCGGGATCCAAGTTGGATCCCCCCTTGTGGAGTGGGATAACTGTAGTTCTGCGCCACTCAGTGGGCATGAAACCTGAGGTGAGGCTATGATTAAACATGACACTTAGGTGAGGTGCCAGTTCATATTGTAGTTCATGTAGTACATAGCCCAGGATGTCATTTGGTCCCATGGATGCTGTATTCTTAGCTTTGGAGAGTGTGTTTTTTACCTGTGTGGCCGTTATTACTGGAATTTGGCAATCTTCCGGTATTGAGATGGCCCATTTAGAGGGTGAGAGGGGGGTGAAGTTGGCACTAAATCAATCTGCCAGGATATTGTCAATATCCTTGGGATCAGTATATTTAATGCCATTCTGTTTTAGCTCAGAGCAGATCTGAGCATTGTCATTTAGATTATTGACATAGTTATAGAATGCCTTGTGGTTGTCTTTGGAATCTTTAGCAATTTTATTTTCGTAACTAGCTTTGGAGGATTTTATGAGGGATCTCAGTTTCTTACTGAGGCTGATAATGACGTTTTTTGCATCCTGGGATTTTCCTCTTTTCTGCAACAGTTTCTTCCTTTTGTTGTAAAGTTTGTTTATGTCAGGGGACCACCAGATTGGCTTCCTTTTTTTTGGATGAGAGCATCTTGGTTCTATTTGGGATGGCACGATTCATGCACTAGTGGATGTGCTCATACAGTGCCTTAGTGTAGGAGTCAGCAGTTGAACTTTCAGTTCCCGTCTGCATGGGTGCCATGAAGTTTGTCACTTCTGACTTGAGTAGCATGAAGTTGGCTTTGGAGAAGTTTTTTTTTGGAGGTTTCCTTACTAGGGGGCGGGGGTGGGATGTGGATGTTAAGGGTGATTAGCTTATGGTCAGACCTGACTAACGAGGGAGTGATCATAGGTGTGGAACATTGATTTCCCATGTTGGTAATGACCAGGTCTAGGATATTGGAGCCCCTGGTGGGACTATGGATTAGTTGATCTAGGGCATTGGAATTTATGAATTCCAGGAACCGTTGGGCAAAGGTGTTGGTACATGAGTAGTTTTCCCAGTTAATGACAGGGTAGTTAAAATCACCCAGTATTAGGGTGTTTGGTTCTATCTTAATATTTTCCAGTATGTTTAGAAAGGTGTAGTGAGAATCTTGGGGTATGGTGGGGGGATCTGTAGCAAGCTACAATTTGGATTGCAGTCTTACCTAGTGTTAGTTGCACCTGGAGAATTTCAGACGCATTGTGTTGAGCAACTAGCCTGGTGGTGTGAATATCATTGGTGAATATTGATACTCCTCCACCTTTAGTGTTTCGGTCCTGCTTTGCTGGCTGAAAAGTATGGTAAGAGTTGTAGCCTGATATCGCAGGAGTGCTCTCTGGAGCCTTGCACCAGGTCTCAGTTACTGCACAGATATCGATGTTCTCCATTTTTAGGAGTGCCTCGAGAGAGTGCATTTTGAGGTTTAGACTTCTAGCATTGAGTAGCATTACCTTTAGATTTTGCATGCTTGTACCTGTTACGGTGGTGGTTTTGTCCTTTGAACTTTGCCTAAAAAAGGCACTATAGGGGTGGCAAGAGCCTTAGCCAGTAACCTGAATCCCAGGGGTGACAGGTGCAGACCATCTCTGGCAAAGCATCGTGGTCTGTCAATCATGTCATCCCTGGCAGACAGATACTGGATCCCCTTTGAATGACACCAAAAACTTAGCCAATTGTTGAAGTCAATCATTTTGTCCTTATATTGTGGTATCATTCTGGGTGAAGGCGGGATGCTACTCAGGGCTAGGGTCATACCTGCCTGGGCCACATGATCCGAGAGCTCTTCCATGTCTCTTTTCATGTAGTTCAGGGAGGTATGTCTCAAGTCATTCACTCCAACATGGACAATGACAGAGTCATATTTGTACTTGTTGTGGAGTGACTTGAGTGCATGCGTTATGTGGCGGATCCTGGTACCCGACAGGCAGCTGACTGTAATTTTCTCCTTGTTCAACCTGGTGAGAGGGACATCAGTATGCCGGACTATAGAGTCACCTATGACTAAAGTGTTAGGTACATTGTCTTGCCTTAGGGGCTGTTGCTGGGTGGCACACTGGTGTTGTGAACTATGTGACATTTTGGTTGTGATATGTGTTTGTTTGCGTTTCAGCTTCAGAGGTCCTTGTTGCTTGGGCAGGTTACAGTTAAGGGCCTCTGCATATGTGGATTTAGTGTTGCTATAGGTTCATAGGTTCATACTAGGCTATCTGCCCTAGGGCATTTATAAGCCTAGCCAGAGTGTGTTTGGCTTTCGCCACCCATTTTAAATTAATTTTGCTATGCCCTTTTTCAAGGTTAGTATACTGTGCCTCTGTCTAACAGTGACACAGAAGTGATACCCGGGGTAAACCTACGATCTCCCATCCACTCATCAAGATTCCTCTTGAAGAGAGTCAATGAGGGACTCTGCCTAACCTGGACTGGGATTTTATTCCTATATATGTGGATGTTGGTGGTGTGGATTTAGAAGGGCTATGTGTTGCTTGAGGTGTAGTGTGGGTGTTAACCTTCTCCTCTTGACTGTCTAGCACAATCTTGGGTGGAGAGAGCTTTGCTTCCATTTTGGCTATGTAAGTGCATCTCTCACAGGTTGTAGTGTTGGGTGGTAGGAGGAGAGGGTTGTCTGTGTACATGAGGCAATTGCTGCATTGCCCCAGTATGCATGCCCAGATTCACCAGGTGGATAGGAGAAATCACCGGAAGATGACCCTTAGACATGCCTGGTTTGGTGCTTTCTTTTTTTTTTTTTTGTAAAGTACAGGAGCTGTTTTCCCTTACCTTAGCAAGGTACTTTGCAATTATAGGCTGTTTAGTGCCTACTATTAATTTCTCCTTATTAACAAGGAGAGTTGAGTGCTTGTATCAGTTTAAGGCTTCGTAGTGCTTTACAGCAGGTATTAGAGCAAGTGCTAGTAACATGGATGCTTAAAGGTAAGATGAAAGAAAATGAACACTGCAGTGTGCACTAGAGAAGTTAGATGTGAAAGTAGGTAACTTAAGTTTTACCTGTTTAAAAAGTTAAGGTTTAGTGGAGAGTTACTATTTTTAAAACAGCAAGATGGGTTGAAAGGGGTGGTCACTTTTGTATTCTGGTACTATGGAATAGAGTAGGATGGCCAATAAATTTAAATAGTTGAAGGGGAGGGGGTTTTGGTTTTGTGATTACTCACACAAGCCAGTGAAAGTAGAGAGGAAATGAGATATATGGTTAGATTAACATAAGAGATAGGCAACTAGAAAGACAGTGGCATTTAACAAGACGACTGTAACTGGGTGGGTGGGCGAGAAAGAAATTCTGCCTGACTCAGAAGAGAGAAAGAGCTGTGGTCTCTTTTGAAGTTTTAATATGCTGTTAAAGCAGAATGCAAGTAAAACGAAACAAACTATGGTATTTAAACTATACAAAATACAAAAAATAAAAGCAAACTAACCTTTCCTTCACAGCAAAGTGTAGCAGAGTCTGGATGAGCCTTTCTGGTAAAGCTCTGAAATGTTTTATTTTACCCCTTAAATAGAAGGTTTAGTTCCTAGCTCCACCCCTCAGTTAACAAATGATTAAACTTAAGTGACCTCTTCTAGCTTTTGAATAAGTCCTTAATTGATCAGTTCTAATTTCTGCCTGACTCAGTTCTAATTTCTGCCTGACTCAGAAGAGAGAAAGAGCTGTGGTCTCTTTTGAAGTTTTAATATGCTGTTAAAGCAGAATTCAAGTAAAACACAAGGTAAAGAAAACAAACTACAGTATTTAAACTATACAAAATACAAAAAATAAAAGCAAACTAACCTTTCCTTCACAGCAAAGTGTAGCAGAGTCGAGATGAGCCTTTCTGGTAAAGCTCTGAAATGTTTTATTTTACCCCTTAAATAGAAGGTTTAGTTCCTAGCTCCACCCCTCAGTTAACAAATGATTAACCTTAAGTGACCTCTTCTATCTTATGAATGAGTCCTTAATTGATCAGTTCTAATTTCTGCCTGACTCTGTTCTAATTTCTGAGTGCTGTTAAAGCAGAATGCAAGTAAAACACAAGGTAAAGAAACTACAGTATTTAAACTATACAAAATACAAAAAATAAAAGCAAACTAACCTTTCCTTCACAACAAAGTGTAGCAGAGTCTGGATGAGCCTTTCTGGTAAAGCATAGAATTATTTACAAAATTCTATCTAGCTAGGCTGGCATCCTTCACAGTTATTACTGACAATTTGAAAATTTGAGGATTTTATTGATAACTGCAATCCATCCCCATTCGGCACAGGATCCATCAATGGACCGTTGACTCTCTTCATCACCACTTGGCCATTCTCATCACTTCCTCCTTGTGTTCGCACCAAATTTAAAGGACCAGTGACATTAGAAATGTGCCTTGAATTTCTTTTTGAAAAATTGCCTCTTAAGTGTTACCATGGGAACTGTCATCAGCTCAGTTCTTAATAACTGGAAATGTGATTATGTTTGAGAGGTGTGCCACAGTGCGCAAACATGCCGTTATGAAAAGAAAATAAAAAAGGGTGTAAAAACCAAATTATTATTATGTGACAGTAATGTATTATAGGACTCTGTGTGGAGTATCCACAATGGTGTAATGGTGCTGTTGCTAATGAGGCAGGGCATGGAAATGTGTAGTTTCCAGGTTGTGTGCACGGATCCCTATGCAAATGAGGTGGGGTTACAGAATAGCACAAATGGGTATCCATGTTTGCAGAGCCCATCTGTGTAGGCACAGAACTGTGTTGGTGTCCAGAGAAGAGGTAGATGACATCAAGGGAGTGTGTGTCTGAGGACTTGTAAGCTTATTGGAGCTCAGCAGCACCTGTTTGCACAGCAAGCCACTGTGCTCAGAAGGGGTGTGTGTAGATTGACCGCTAAACTTTGTTTACCTTCAGAGCATGTGTTTCAGCATGTTTGCATGGCACACTGCCATGGTGAGCGTGAAGTTTCATGGGGGTGTGTGCAGTGACTGCTGAACTTTGTTTACCTTCATGGCGTGTGTTTGCGTTGTGAGCTGCAGTGCTGAGTGAGGAAGGCTGTCCAAAAAAAAAAATAACTGGCTAAAAAAGCCAATGGTATATTGATCACTGATGACCCCTGTTTCAATTAAACTATGGCCATTAACAGTTCATAATGATGCACTTGCCAGGTGGAAAGGATCATAGGTAGCCAATCCTACAGGCTACACCTACAGGAGATCACTATAAAGGTTGCATGCACCCTACAATCTGATTTCACCCCCATAGTTTGCATCGGTGGAGTAGAGACTTGGGATTTTTAACTGAAGGAATACTAGGGGCTGCTGCAGGTCTGCTACATCTGTGCTAGATGTTGAGGTCAGTGCTGCTGCTGTGACTGAGAATAAGCCTAGACTGAGAAGGAGAAGAGTGTTCAGGCCCAGGGTAACCTTTGACGAGCTACATGAGTTGTAGATTATAGAAAGCTACAGGGTGGACAGGGACATGCTACAAGAACTCACTGAGTTCTACTGCCCTAAACTCAGACCCAGAGCCATCAGAAGGAACCCATACCAGTGGAAACAAAGACATGTGTAGCTCTTAGGGTACAAGCTACAAGTACTTTCTGGTCTTGCAAGCATCAGCATTCAGGGTACTCCACCAGTTCCTGGATGCTATGCTACCACATGCCAGTGAGCACATTTATTTTCTCTACACCCCTGAGGGAAGGGCCAGCACTATGCAACACTCCTATCATATAGCATACTACCCTGAAGTACAGGGTGCCATAGATTGCACTCATGTACACATCCAGGCACCATCTGGTGAGGAGGATAGAATCTATGTCAACCGCAAGGGGTATCACTCCATCAACAGCCAGGTCATATGCAATGCCCAGGGCATTATCACGAATGTGTGTGCTGGCAGCCCTGGCAGTTATCATGACTTCCATATCTGGCACTCATCACAGCTGTGTCAGATGTTTTGCTAGGGCGCACATCCCACATGGCCAATTACTGGGGGATGCTGGCTACGCACTTGATCCATGGATGATGACACCAATCAGAAATGCACACACAACCACAGAAGAGCACCATAATAAGGCACATGCACAAACTCGAACATCATAGAATGTGCATTTGGGCTGCTGAACTCATGGTTCCGGTGCCTTAATATAGCTGGTCGAGCCCTGCAGTACTCTCCAGCCACATGTGCACCGATGTTCACAGTATGTGCCATGCTACACAATATGATCCTGTTGAAACAGCTGCAGCAAGATCAGCAAAGGGAATGGATAAACAGCCTCCCCAGTGACTATGTCTCCACTGCCACTACCACAGGGGGACTCAGAGGAGAAAACCCCTGAGGATGTCCCTGTAGGCAGATGCAGGCATGCTCAGTATGCCCTGGCCTTAGCCAAGAGAAAATGCATAGCACATACACTGACAACCTAGGGCCCTAGGGACTGGCACCTTACTCCGACTCACATACATATAGTAAAAATGATGCCAGCCAGCCCACACAACCTGTACCTAACCATGTATTGGCTGTGTACTACATGAATTATACAGAGTCCACCCTGAACTACAGGTCTGTCAACTGCTACATTTGCAAGGTAAGTCACTCACCTATACACCATTTGTTAGGGATACTAGAATATGGTAGCATATGTATGGACCTGTGGCATGTATGCAAGGGAATATAGTGAGCTACTGGGCTACTTAGAGAGATCAACAGCCACTTGGGACAACAGGTATTCTGTCCAATAGTATGTGCTCCATAATATGCACTAGGCCCCATGGCTGGAAAATCCAGTACATTATTCAATGGCAAACAGTGGGGTCACAGGACAGTTGTACAACTGTCTATGGCAACAAAGCATGGGCTAGTCGTCCCACACCCCAACACATCAGTGTTACCATGCAACTGCTGTAACAATAAGTCTGCAATGATATATCAGCAGAGCAGCCAGTTCCAGAGCTGTGACATAGAACCTGGCCACACGTATATCTCATGTAACGCATGTGTGACAATGTATGTCTATATGCTGTTGATTGTGTGAGGAATGATACTTCTCTGTCTGGTGGCTGGTGTGGCTAACTGGGCTAGGGACGCCAGCATGGATGATGGTGTTAATGGTTTGAATCTGGCCGTATCTGCTTCTTTTGCATTTGAGGTAGTCATATGGTGGTATTCCCATAATCTGTTACTGCAAGAAAGCTAGACAAAGTCAGACAGCATGGGGGACAAAAGGTCAAAACTACAGAAAGACATTTCACCTGCTCTAATGAAACTATAAGGTGACTAATATAACAGCAGGTTGCAACAGAACAGAATAGCTGCAGGATGTAAAGGCTGTCATTTAAATGCGTCAGTAGTTAGTACAATTCAGTGACTGCATTATACAATATTTTACCAGAACACCACAAATGTATGAGAACAGATTAGACATATGGGGGGAAATGCTGGACATTCTGCAAAACCATGTACAGTCAGATGTATGTAGTCTGTCACCCTGTGTGTGGTGTTACATTATGTACCCCAGTCACATATTAAGTACAGCACACAGCCGGGGGATGCCTTGGACAATTTCAGGGAAGTGCTGTACTTTGGAAACTGCTGCAGTAGCCAATGTCTGCAACACACAAAATCCCAGACCTGAGTACAAGTAGCTCTGGCCTGGAGTTACCTTGTAGGTACTGGCAGTCGCAATGGGCATGCTCCTATATTTAGCTAACTAGAGTCTGTTCCCTCTTCATCACAAAGTCCTGCTATGTGGAAATACGTCCGTACATACAGACATCTACATATACATATCTGTCTGTCCCTATCACCCTCACACATTATTAGTGTATCTATCAGTATGTATCACATATACACATGATACCAATATATATATATATATATATCACAAAACCACCAAGAGGAAGTAGCAAGTTCAGGTAAAACGATAGCTAGTTGTAGCTATTATTGGCAAATACACAAGGTACCAATTGAAGTTAAAAACTTTTTTTAATACAGAATATAAAACGTAAGCGCTTTCGCGGAGTTGCTCCCCGCTTCATCAGATGATAAAAACTAAAACAGTCGCAGTTAAATATATACCTTACATCAATTAAACAATTAATCAATTAACTAAACAATTAATGTTTTAAAGCTACAACATAAAATCTATACATAAAATCATTTTATGTGTCCACTAAATTCAAAATAGCATATTAATACCATGTGATTTGAAGAAAAATCATTAATATTCACCCAAATTTCTTGGAGAATGACCAAAAAATATAAGCAGTAATTAATTAAAATAATAATTAGTACAAAAATGAATACTTCATGCAACAATTCCTAATTACTATACTAACGAAGGGCTCTACCTTTAAGAATAGGTTTAATAGTAACACTCTCGTTTAACCCACTGCCCCTATGCGCTCCCAATCTAAAAATCCATTTAAGTTTAGCCTGTTCCGTTAAATTAATAATATCCCCTAATCTAGCGTTGGGATATTGTACATGTAACACCTGAAAGTAAAACCGATGATCTAATCCCTCCTTAAGTGTGTGCTTAGCTAACGCACTATACTCCTGTTTCCTTTCCAAGCAGTATACGTGATCTCTGATCCTTTCTCTCAAAGATCTATTCGTTTTGCCAACGTAATATTTAAAGCATTTCCTACAATAAGCAACATATACGACATTACGTGTGTAAGAGGTACTATGGTTCCTCAACTCCCATAAATATCCTGTATCTGGATTTCTAAAGAAACGGGATTCATCCACAAACGCACATTGTGGACAATTTCCACATTTCTTTGTGCCAAATGGAACTGAGCTCTCCTCAGAAATAGAACCTATTCCTGTGTTCCTGTAACAAAGATATTGCTTCAGACTTTTCATGTTTTTATAAGTAAACACTGGTTTCTCTCCCACTAACTTTCTTGTGTTATCGTCAACCAATAGAATGTTCCAGCTATCTATAATAGCCTGTTTGACTCTATCTATATTATTGCTGAATGGCAATAGTACTGAAAGAGGTCTCATATATTCAGGATTAGAGACAATATCACCCGTCCTATCCGAAAAGTATGGTTTTGCCCTAGTACATCTCAACCTTAATGCTTCTGCACATTTTGCATCCACAAGTTTTTCTTCGTAGCCCCAAGCTAAAAAACATGATTTCAATTTATTTAATTCATCCTTCAACATGACATCCTCACAGCACAGTCACGATGTTCTAATCGCCTGTCCTTTTACAATATTGCCAAAAATGGAGGGGTTATGCATGCTCTCCCTATGTAAATAGGAGGCTCTATAACAAGCTTTCCTATAGATAGTGGTCTTAAAACTGGAACCTTCCTTATATACCAGGACATCCAGGAAATTGATGCTAGTGCTAGAATACTCTATAGTAAACTTGAGAAATGGGTTACTGCTGTTAATATGGTTATAGAAAGTAATCAAAGTATCCACACTACCATGCCAGACGAAAAAAAGATCGTCTACAAAACGCCTATAAAACAAAACCTGGTCATGCCCTAATAAGTGATCTTTCTCCCATGCTACCATGACCAGATTAGCGTATGTATTGGCACAGCTGGTGCCCATCGCAACTCCTTTCTTCTGCAAATAGCAGCCTTCTTGAAAGAAAAATACATTATTCTCTAGGACTGATTCAAGCAATAAACAAATAAAATCTGCTTTTTTGACATCCATTAAACCACTTTCTAGTAATATTTCCCTAACCATTCTAATTCCACTTTCATTGGGACTACACGTGAACAATGATTCCACATCCATGGTAGTTAGCAATGAATTGTGTGTTAAACCAGCATTCTTAAAAAAATCATACAATTCCGATAAAAACTGCTCAGTGTCTCTTAATACATAGCTATACTGCTGAAGCACCTTTTTCAATTCAAAGTCCAAATATACTGATGTAGGCTCAGTGAGCCAACCCGCTCCTGACACAATGGGCCTGAAAGCAGGTTGCAGCGGATTCTTATGTATTTTAGGGAGCCCATGCATTCTCGGTATCATAGGATGCTCAACCCTGAAATAATTATATAACTCATCATTCAGCACTCCCAGTGCTCTACTTCCACATAACATTCTATCTAAACTCAACTGAATATGCTGTACTAATTCAAGTGAGACTCTACTGTACGCATCACTGGTTAGCATATTTGACATAGTGTCTTCATAGTATGAACTGTCCATGACAACAATCGGACCTCCCTTGTCCGCAGGTCGTATGACTATTGTGGTATTCTGCTTCAAACTAGCCAGTGCACATCTTTCCTCTGATGTTAAATTGCTACAATTAGTTCTTTGGAAAGTCCCCAAACCATCATATAAATCATTCTCCATGGCTTTTATAAACAATTCAATATTTGTAGGTAGATGAGGCATAAAAGTACTTTTTCATTTAAACACCTGTGAGTCACTCATGGAGACATTCCCAAAAACTAATTTCAACGCCAAATTACGGGCAAATAATTTTACTGCTACAATCGCATCACTAATGTCAACGCCCGATGTGGGAATAAAACTAGTTCCTTTATTTAGCAAAGCAGTCTCACATTTCGTTAAGCTGTATTTCGAAATGTTCCATACTACATTGCCTGATTCCAAAGTTTGGTTAAAGTACATACCTGTTGGATTTGAGGCTGTTCCTTCCGTTTCTGCACCCTCAGTTCATCCATATCTAGCGATCTCTTCCTCCCTGTTCTTATCGGGAGTGGAACCGATGGAAAATGTACTGCTGGTGCTTTATCAAGCGGTATTTTACACCTAACATCCATGTTAGAATGAAGCAAACCCTCACTTGCTTCTTGTTGTTTTAATTCAGCTGCTGATTCTGCTGGTGTCGAGTAAACGGACAATGGTAATGTTGGAGAGTGAAGATTATCTGCTAACTTTGAAACATTATCCGACATCTCATTAGCCACAGCTTGCCTCTGCCCTGCCTCTTCGGACCTAGGACTCATACGCTCTTCCTGTTCCCTTCGCCTATCTTCATTGGTGAATTTAGTGGTCAATCCTCTCCACCAGTGTCTCGTACCCCTTGGGAATTCTGAAGTGACTCCATGAAGTTGAACATTGGGATCAGTAGTCATATTATCAGATTTAGACCAAACAAAAACATTGTTTTTGCTGCAATCTTGTATATCCCTTATCAACTTCTTTTTCTTCACTTCCAAAAGATTTTTCTCGTACCTTTGTACTTTATCAATTAAGTCATGCAAATATAATTCAGTCTGGTCATGGCCATACACAGCAGTTAGTTCATTCTGTTGCTCTATGATAGTATTACGTACCGTAAATTCTTGGGGTTGAAAAAAGTCCAAAAGCAGTTGTATATACACTTTGCTAGCTCCTATGTTGATCTGCTGCCATTTGGCTAAGAGCTCGGGATACAAATTCCCATATGTCAGCATATTTAGTATTCTCAACCCTCTCGGAATTACATTATGCTGGAGGCTTTCTTCCAGATGATACCTCTGACACTGAAGACGTTTAAATTTATAAACGTTATTTTCAATGTCTCTTTTCAGTGTCTTAATCAATTGGTCATTACCATTACCACTAGTAGAGTCTTTTATAGAGCCATTCACATCCACCTGTAATAGGGGATTCAGAGTATTAGTTAAAAAGTTCCGTAACCTGCCATTGGAGTCTGATTCATTTGTGGTATTCATAAGTTCATTAGATGCTCCTTCCATACTCAGAATACCCTTGTTAATAAATCCACAAAAAACAACGAATCCCACAAAAATGTCACAAAACCACCAAGAGGAAGTAGCAAGTTCAGATAAAATGATAGCTAGTTGTAGCTATTATTGGCAAATACACAGGGTACCAATTGAAGTTGAAAACTTTCTTTTAATACAGAATATAAAACGTAAGCGCTTTCGTGGAGTTGCTCCCCGCTTCATCAGACAATAAAAACTAAAACAGTCACAGTTAAATATATACCTTACATCAATTAAACAATTAATCAATTAACTAAACAATTAATGTTTTAAAGCTACAACATAAAATCTATACATAAAATCATTTTATGTGTCCACTAAATTCAAAATAGCATATTAATACCATGTGATCTGAAGAAAAATCATTAATATTCACCCAAACTTCTCGGAGAATGACCAAAAAATATAAGCAGTAATTAATTAAAATAATAATTAGTACAAAAATGAATACTTCATGCAACAATTCCTAATTACTATACTAATGAAGAGCTTTACCTTTAAGAATAGGTTTAATAGTAACACTCTTGTTTAACCCACTTGTTATAGAGCCTCCTATTTACATAGGGAGAGCATGCATAACCCCTCCATTTTTGGCAATATTGTAAAAGGACAGGCGAGTAGAACATCGTGACTGTGCTGTGAGGATGTCATGTTGAAGGATGAATTAAATAAATTGAAATCATGTTTTTTAGCTAGGGGCTACGAAGAAAAACTTGTGGATGCAAAATGTGCAGAAGCATTAAGGTTGAGATGTACTAGGGCAAAACCATACTTTTCGGATAGGACGGGTGATATTGTCTCTAATCCTGAATATATGAGACCTCTTTCAGTACTATTGCCATTCGGCAATAATATAGATAGAGTCAAACAGGCTATTATAGGTAGCTGGAACATTCTATTGGTTGACGATAACACAAGGAAGTTAGTGGGAGAGAAACCAGTGTTTACTTATAAAAACATGAAAAGTCTGAAGCAATACCTTTGTTACAGGAACACAGGAATAGGTTCTATTTCTGAGGAGAGCTCAGTTCCATTTGGCACAAAGAAATGTGGAAATTGTCCACAATGTGCATTTGTGGATGAATCCTGTTTCTTTAGAAATCCAGATACAGAATATTTATGGGAGTTGAGGAATCATAGTACCTGTTACACATGTAATGTCGTATATGTTGCTTATTGTGGGAAATGCTTTAAATATTACGTTGGCAAAACGAATAGATCTTTGGGAGAAAGGATCAGAGATCATGTATACTGCTTGGAAAGGAAACAGGAGTATAGTGCGTTAGCTAAGCACACATTTAAGGAGGGATTAGATCATCGGTTTTACTTTCAAGTGTTACATGTACAATATCCCAATGCTAAATTAGGGGATATTATTAATTTAACGGAACAGGCTGAACTTAAATGGATTTATATATATAAGGCCTTTATTAAGGTGAGAGTGGAATGTTGGGGAAGGGACTTACGTACATGTGGGGAGGTAAATTGGGTAGTAGATGATGCATTTGCAGACAGACAAGACAGCAAACAGGGGTGGTGTGTGACACATAAGGTGGGTGAACACCTTGGATGGGGAGGGTGTTATGGAATCCAAATTGCACGTTCCCCCAGATGGCAGCAGTATGACTTATGTCCCCACCCATGGGACTGTTGACACTGCTACTTCACTGCTCCCAGAGTGGCTGTGCTGGAGGCTGGGCACCAGGGCAAGGCTGCCCCACCAGGTTGGCCAGCATGCCCTCAATCTGGTGCAGGCAGTGTCCATAGATCAGATGAACAACCCTGCCCACCATGACTGGCAGTTCAGCCTGGATGACAATGCCCTCACTGCCACCACTCCCAGAGGGAGACTGGGCCCCATCCCCTGAAGCAGTCCCACCCGATGCTGCAGTTGGTGCAGGGACAGCCAAGGGGGCACAATTGATTTGGGTCCCAGACATGCTAGGACCCGTTGCCACAGCCAGTTGAGGCAAGGTAGGCAGATCAGTCGGAACTGCCCTACCCTGACATGCTATAGTAATGGAGGTATAGCAATAAATATAGGTTAGTTGTGAACAAATCATTGTTAGTAGTAACGGCATGGCAGAACATTGGAAATAACCCAGTTACATATCAATGCATATTATGTGGAACACAACAATAAATAACAGAACAGTCAGTATGTTAACAGCATGCCAGTAACAGTTACAGCATAACGTCAACAAAATAGGTAATGTAACAAGACATATAAATATGTAACCATTATAAAACAAACCAATAATAAAACACATGTCCAAAAATACAGTTAATGTAACAACATATGTTAATTGTAAACCATAACCAATGAATAATAATAAGAAATAAATGAAGATAAGGGGTGAGGAGAGAGAGAGAAAAACAGGCCATTAGTAACATTTCCAGATATTTCTTTTACAACAGTACTACTATCTACTCTATGGGTCTGTATTTTGTTTATGTGTGTAATGACTACAAGTCTCCTATAGCTGATGTAGCATGTACATACTCTCAACCTATTTGCATGTTACACTATGGGCCAAGCAGTAACAATTGCATGTACACAACTACACAGAACACTCACACATCAGGTGGACCTATATAACTACCAAGGTGTTCTGTGGGCTGATTTTGTGAAACTTTACAATTTAGGTAATCATTTCCATGGTAATCCTGTGAAAGATGGATTACACACTATTAATTTCATAATGTCAAATCTTAACACTTGAGAGACATGTATGTGTACAGTACAATCACTAAACAGGTGTCATGACTTGGTTGCCAGGCATGGGAATAAAGCCCAATAGCAGTGACTGCAGGGGGCATCTGTATAGAATGTATTAATTGATAGCAGCAAATTTTAACATACGCTCCAGTCGTACAGTTATACTGACATTACACATTTTATTTCTGACTGAACATTGCTGATGAACACATTCTTCCTAATGATTTTAACACTCTGTGACATCTAAAAACATAATTATCTACTCATAATATGGACTATCTCACCCATTTACCTGTAGTTCCTGTGGAGACAGAAATTGTGAGCATTATGTGACTGCTACTGTAATATTTACTTGTTACATACCATTGGATTTGAACCCTGGACTGTGTGTGGCAAAATGAGTTGTATACAGAGCATTTAACAAAGTAAAGTACTGAATCACTGCTGATTACTGACTGGCTGATATTTGCCTAGGGCTCAACTGGATCCAAAATATGACCTGGTAGTACTACTACAGTGTTATACTAGACTGCAGTGACAGTAGAGCACATATGCATGAAATACAAGCATAATGCAGATAGTAGGTAAGCTATATATCTGTGAAGTCAACAAACAATATCAGCTCAGAGATTGGGCTACCTCACCCATATACCTTTATTACCTGATGTCTGTGGATGACAGAGTGTTATATGACCATACTGGCCTAGAGACAGCCTTGAACAGTGCTTATATGAGTTAACCAATACAATTTGCAGCCATTACATTTGCATTCTACAGCTATTACAGTGTTATACTTGACTGCAGCTCCTTACCTTACAGCCTCACTGCATACAGCTCTACTGCAATGGTTATGACAACACGATCTTGATGTATGCCATTTTCCTTGGTGCTATTGGTATTATTTAATGTTTTTATTGCACTACAGTTGGCATTATTCATTCATTGCAATACAGCTCTAATTCTACATTTATTGCACTACAAACTTTATTGTATATACTTTAATGCAGTTATTCGTATTGTTTCATGTTTTTATTGCAGTACAGTTGGCAATATTCATTTATTGCAATACAGCTCTAATTCCTCATTTCTTGCACTATAAATTTTACTGTATATACTTTCATGCAGCTATTTGTATTGTTTTCTCTTTTATTGCAGTACAGTTGGATTATTCATTTATTGAAATACAGCTCTAAGTCCACATTTATTGCACTAAAAACTTTACTGTATATACATTATTGCAGTAGATGTTTTATTATTTCTTGCTTATTTCACTGCAGTTAGCATAGTACATCCATACTCACCACACTCAAGGCACAACCTGGCCAACATCGCAGCATGCGACTCGACGTTGTGAGCCCTCTCAGCTGTAGCTGTTGGGAGAGAAGCACACCATTATGTATACCAGTTTTGCAGACATTCAGAGTACATATTTGTAAATCACACTAAAGAGTGCTTACATACTTGTGAGGTATTCCCTGCCCTCACTTCTTGGACCCAGGTGTCCAAGATTCCCCTCTTCCATCTTTTCAGATCATCATGGTAGTGACAATGATGCTCACTTGTGTGGGGGATACCAGTGACAATGGTGAGTTCTCTGGCTAGCTAGTCCCAGGCCTCTGCCTTACACTCTGAACCCTGGAAACCACCCTGCAGCAGCCTGTCAGCATAGTTTTGTACAAGGAGCCCAACCATGACCATGGACTCTAGAATGCCTCAACACTGCACTCAAAAACACACACCTTCACCTCTGCCATCCATATTACACTGACAGTGATAGAACTCCAGTGGATTCTGCTGTATTCCTACCTATTGGGCTTAATATAGGCTGTTTTACCACCCTTACACATCATTGGGCAACATTCAAAAAAGCACCATGGTGCTTAGCAATGAACAAACCAGTGCAGCTGAGTTGAGCAGCACGAGAACTTGCAGAACCGTAGTCTTAGTGGAATTTAGCAGCATGCCAACTAGTCAAGCAGAGCCAAGCAATACACAAACATTTGCAGCCATTACCATATTTATGCAGTGCTTAGCAGGTCTCAGCATAGCTGAGCAGAGCTTGGCAGAGTGTAGCAATACCATCTATTATTAAACAGACGCATGCTATGTATATCAAAATTAAATATATATTTTTCCTTCCATGCATTCAACACCTGGACCTACTGCACATAAAGTTGTAATTCAACCCATTTAGCTACGAGGATATTAAGAAATCTGTTATACCTTCACATATACCACTGAGCTACCTATAAGCAGTGCTGAGTACTGCTCTGTGCCACGCAAATGTGCTTAGACATGCTTAAACACACCTTTAAATAATTAATTAATTACATATGGTTTCTATTTTTAGATGTCTGGCAGGAGTCTGCTATCTTATATGTGAATGCAGCTTGGCATTGCTGTGCTACGTGCTGTGCTGCACAAACATGCTTTTTTTTTAAAAAAATAATAAAAAAATTCATAAAAATAAAACAAAGGGAAAAAATTAAAATAAAAATAAAACAAAGGACATTGTAGGGAGTCTCATACTCCTCTACAACCATGGTTATCACTACACCTCTCCCTACACTGATTCAATAACCACGTTCCTCGGCAATGCACCATCATTAATATGCACGGCATGCTGCCAATGGTGAACTGAGACCCCGAACACAGACACAATCCATGTAGGCTCTACACGGTGCCTACATGGACTTTATTAAATCCTGGGGAAATGCCTTCTTGTAACATTTCTGGGCTATGAAACTGCTCCTAATGTTACTGTTTAAACCAATGCATAAAGGTTAACTAAAATATACTGTTTCTGTTACTTAGGTAACACTTTCCAATAGATCATAAGGTACTGAAAGATGAACGTTTGTTGCCAAATTAAATATTACAAGATGGCATCTTGCAGAAAGTGACAATTTAGAGCATTTTGTGATGAGCTAGTTCCCTGGGGTTACATCCACCAATCAGCACGAGAGGAATTACTTCATCTGAACTACAAAAACTATTCCTTTAGTCACAGTTCTCACAGGTTTGGAGATCTCTAGAGCAGGCAGAAAGGTTTTTTTAAGGGATACTGCTGAATATTTCAAGTTGGTGCCACCATCTATTCAGCAATTCTAAGTATAAAATGGACCTCATAAACCCGACCAATGTTTTTGATCTAATGACATACGATTTCAAGTTACTTTACATTTGATAGCACCAAAATAAAGTTATTTATTTTGGTTTTCATGAAATATGGTGAATATCACCTTACTGATTGCATACACTGAACAGGAATAAGTAAGTCAACAAAATACATTTATTGTACTGTGTAGGTTGAAGTGAAAGACATATATAAATTCCACTCCATATTAGATAATTTTACTTGATAATGAAAAACATAAATAATGCAATTATTTAAACATTTTTTTCTTTAGTACTGATAATCCTAATGATTGGTATATGCTATGGTGTGAAATTCAGGGTACAAGCAGGAGAGTTGGTTAATGTCTGACAAGCATTTTTTTGTTAACATTCATTTTATGGCTTAATCAGGCAATTCATGCTTGAGTAGATGATTATTTCACAATGACAATTTAGTTCTGTAGAAGAGTCATTGCTATGCAGTTAAAGAACATTGTTGCAAGTTTTTTCTCTCTCTCCACACTGAAGGGTGCAGTGACCCCAAAGTTAATGATAAGCAGCATTGGTATAAATTCATAGGTAGGCACTAGGCTATTGGCCCAAGGGCCTACATAAGCCTAGTAAACAAGGTTCCCTGGCTTATGCCACCCAAGAAGGTTATTTTCCGGTGCCACTGTCGAGCAGAGACACAGAAGTGATCCCCAGGGATCAGTAATAGCATCACCCTGTGTGGGTCTGTGGAGGTGGAGGTGGAGGAATAACGCTCCTCACAGAAAAAGAATGTCAGTTGTTAGTGAATACTTTCTAAACTGACCTGCATTCAGTAAATTACTTTTTCTGCATTAGTTTAAGTAGGCTAATGGTGTGTCAGTTTTAGTGAGCTAGGATTAATGAGCTTTGGTCACAAAGATATCATACATTAAACTCAACTCATAAAGTATATAAAATGTACCATGATTTATTTGATACGTGACTATTTCAGTGCTTATGGTAATAGTTTTGTGGAGTGTGTCTCTGGCCTCTGCCCCTCTAAGGCTATTATGTTTCCCTATCCCCTATAAAATTAGGCAAACCAGGTGAAAGAGAGGGACTGTGGTTTCATCTAGTTTGCACTAGGAGATAACTAATATGCTCCTAACTCCTATCTCCTGCTAGCCAGGTAAGCGGAGTGCAATGCCTGCTATGTCTAACCCTCATATATGCCACAGAGTGAACCTTTTTAGCTATTACATCAAAAATCTACTTCTTTACAGACAGTAAAAGGCAGCTCAATCTGCTTTCAGTATTTACTCATATAGCTGCAAGGTTCACATCCCCCATATTCAAAGTTACATTAATAAACTGAGGCTGACATTCCTTTGACATCTTATAGAACTTTATCGGATTCATAAATCCCTTCTGCCTGACAGATGGATCCTAGAAGACAGACTCCTTCAAAGCCTCAGTGTTCTTTATATGAGATTATAGGGAATAAGGTAAATTAAGAGACTCACTACTTTTTTGTTTAGTCAGTTCCAAATAAGGTCATCATTTTTTGAATAAATTTCAAGCCCACAATTTATTTATTTATTTACTTTTGTTGACAGGTTCAGCTTTACTTGGCATGGTCTGTATTCAGAAGTGATAGTTATACTAACTAGGGGAAATTTTGACAAGACACTGAGGAAATTCCCATACTTTCTCTTTGATGGTACTGGAGAATGTTTCACAACAAAGATGGAAGGGGCTGATGCACCACAAAGACTCCAGCAATGGCTGTGTGTGTAAGAAGGGTTAGGCTACCCTTATGAATGTATTTGCTTCACAGATCACTACTATAGGAAGTGGCAGTTTGGAGGATGATGTTTTAAATTAAATAATTGTGGAAGAACTGTCACTCAAAAGAGCTGCTTTCTGGAGGAACATTGTGGTGACAAAGTTCTCACTGGACTCTGACAAGTTTAAGGCTTCTGGGAAGCAGGAGCAAAAACGTGATGTGGATTGTATACAGTGAGAACTAGGAAGAACACTATGAAGGTGTGATAAGGTAGTAGCCAATGCAAATTAGGAACTAAGAAGATAGCGGAGTACTCTGTCATAGAAGAACATATGCAGACGTAGCAGGACAAGCAGACACTAATGGTGACAGTCTGTATTAAAGTTAATAACACTATAAATGGATATTTATTTATATATTTTACATTTGTTAACCGGGATAGTCCAGCTGGATATATGTCCATTTTCAGTGGTGGCCCGGGGAGAAAAGCTCCAGAGAGACAATTTTTACAGAACATACAGACAAACTTGGGTACATATTTCATCTAGATCCACAAGGGTATCTAGTTATTGACACTGGTAGGTATATACTACAGATACTTAAGTTACAAACTACAGACAGATACATTTTAAAATAGTCATTAAACAATTTTACATTGTTCATACTAACACTGTTATATGTATGCTATCATACTTTTGATGTGGTGTACATTTATATGCAAGTAACAGATAGGACTCTAGTTTAGGACAATGGTTACAATAGTACTAGAGTGGATCCGGCATTAGTCTGGAGTTGAACAGGGACATAACCATTTGTTGCTGAGGTAGTTGTAGATAGCTTTTTTAAATGTAGGTACTGAGGTAATCAGGGATAAGGAAGTAGGCAGGGAGTTCCAGATTTTCGCCACATAAGAAGAGTAAAGGGAGTCTCTAGCATGGTTGTTGGATCTAGTAACAGTTAACTGCAATTTGTCAGTTGAGTGGAGTTGCCTAGGACAGGAAAACTGTTGGACAATGTTAGCCAGTGAGGGTATATATTTTGTTGATGGAGTATCTTGTGAGTAGTAACCAGCTGATTATAAATAAGTAAGTTAGGTAGTTCCATCCAGCCTAATTGCTTTAGGTTTAGGCAGTGATGTGTTCTGTAGTAGCTGTTATTAGCAAATTTGGCTATATGATTGTAGCAGGTTGTCATTTTATGGATTTCTGTTTTGGATAAGTTAATCAAGATGGGTGAGGCATACAGTAGTGTTGAGAGATATGAACTATGTGGCAATGTTTTGTTATTAATGACATTCATTCAGTTATTCATTTGAGGAATGAATAGTATGTGTGCAGCTCTGAACAATCATGAACTGGTGTGCAAGTTTATGAAAAGTTTTCATCTAAAGCAAATTAAAAAGCATGATAAAATTATATTTTTAGTAACTAAACATTTTTATAATTCTGAATTAAAGAAACAGAGGAGAGTGAAACTGAACATTTTCTTTTTTTTTTTTACTATAGTTTTTTTTTTTATTTTTGAATATGATAATTTATCAAACATTACATAAATTCAAAATGAAAGAAAAGAAACCATATATACAGTATTACAGCCTATAATCTCCTAATATTAACTATATACATTAGTGGCTATACAGGCAAAAGCTATGAATATATTTAAATACATTGGGCTGGATTCACGAAGGCTTCACGGAGTCTAAGAGTAGTGTAAGTCTCCATGCAGCCAACATGTCTGCCGAGCGATCCAGGAACAGCCGGCAGGGGCGTGCAAGAGAGCTCCTAAAAATGACTCTTGCACGGACAGGGTTAGTTTATGCAAATTACCTCATTTGCTGCTAAAAGCTATGCAAATGAGGTAAATTTGCGATCCAGGAAACACTAACCTGTCTGAGTAAGAGTAGTGTTATTTGCAGAAATATACTCGGTTGGCAACTGAGTACAGTTCTACAAATAGCAAAACGGAGCCATGACAGCTCCAAATAAAGGATGCATCCAGCTGCTGAAGCATGCCAATGGCCAAATATATGGCCATTGGCATTTTTATGTGTTGCAAAATAATAAAAAGTAATTTAATTTTTTTTTCTTCGATCTCCGATATTTAAGCATTGCGCAGTGCCACGCGAACGTGCGGCACACTAACAAATTAGAAAATCAAGAATTTAAAAGCCACAAATATGATTTTATTCAAAATATTCATCTGCCATGCAAGTGAATGGCAGGCTGAAGACAACATGGCTACTGAGTAGTGGTTGCTAAGGGGGGAAGCTTAGTGTGAGAGATGTAACCATGCAAATGAGGATAAGGATAGTGAATCCCAATAATTCCTGCTATGTGAACCATGTCCCTAGAGTGTAAGAGTAGGATAAGGGGAGGAACAGAGTAGAAGATTGGTGACATCATGAGGGGGTATGTATCAAAAAGACTGTAAGCTTATTGGAGCAGAGTGGCATGTGTTTGCTGTGAGTTACTCAGGACTAGGAGAGGTGTGTCTACAGTTGTCTAAACTGAAACCCAGAAACCGAAGGTGTATGCCGTGGCCATCACAAAAGTTTCTTGCAAAGGCTGCTTACACTGTGTGCACGCATGCGTGTGCGCACGTGTAAACCCGCCTAGGCCTGTGTGCGTGGGTGTGTGCTTGTGTAAGCCTGTGTTAGGCCGCCTAAGCTTGTATACATGAATGTGCACCCGGCTAAGCCTGTGTAAGCTTGTGTAAGCCTGTATGCGAGCGTGTGCGTGTTTGCACTTGTTTGCGCGGTGCTGCCCCCTGTGGAAACAGAAAGGGAAAAGGAAGGAAAATAAGTAGTAGGAAGTTAACCAAGGAGAACTAGCAGAGCTGCCAGGTGAAATCAATCAGAATCAGCCAATTACACAGGCAGTACAGTAGCCCAGCCCAGCCCAGCACTTAAAACACTGCAAACAACATTCCCTGATGCTTTTCTCAGAAACACTGCAACACTGCAGTCAACAAAGAAAAGTGAAAACTTAAAAAGCTTAAACTGAGACACAAAAATGTCAGGGGCTGCCATTGCTGTTATAAGGCAACATGTGCAAGATGCTGAGGGTGGTGCCATTGCGAATGTTGCTGAGCAACCCACAGTGAGGAGATGGAGAAGAGTGTACAGACCCAGGGTAACCTATCAAGGGCTGCATAAGCTGGAGATAGTGGAGTGCTATAGAGTGGACAGAGAGCTCCTGCAGAAAATTGTTGAGCTGTGCAGGCCATGCCTCACACACAGAACCAACAGAGGGGAACCCATCCCAGTGGAAACCAAGGTATGTGTTGGCCTAAGAATACTAGCAACAGGTACCTTCCAGAGACCAACTGGTGATATGATGGGGATTTCACAGGCATCAGCATCCAGGGTACTGCACCAGTTCCTGAATGCCATGTCAGCACATGTCGGTGATCATGTATATTTCCCCAGTTCCCATGAGGTATTGGCTAGCAATATGTGTCTCTTCCAGCAAATAGTGGAATACTCTGAGGTAGTGGGTACAATTGACTGCACGCACATACACATCAAAGCACCAGCCGGTGAGCGGGGTAGGGCCTACATCAAGTGCAAGGGCTTCCACTCCATCAACTGCCAGGTTGTGTGCGATGCCCAGGGCATAATACTGAATGTGTGTGCTGGCTGCCCTGGAAGCTACCACGATTCCTATATCTGGCATCTGATGCAGCTGTACCAGACATTTTCCAATGGGGACATCCCTGACGGTCACCTAGTGGGGGATGCTGGATATGCACTGGAGCCGTGGCTGATGACACCCATCAGAAATGCACAAACACCTGAACAAGGACTCCATAATGAGGCATACGCACAAACATGAAATGTAATCGAGCGTGTGTTTGGGATGCTCAAGTCACAGTTCCGGTGCCTGGACACATCTGGTGGAGCCTTGCAGTACTCACCAACTACATGTACCCAAATTGTCATGGTATGTGCCATGCTACACAATATGATCCTGTGAAAACAGCTGCAGCAGGAACAGCATGGGGCAGGGCCAAGCAACCCCCACCATTGCCAAGGCCTGCACAGGCACAGCATGACTCGGAGGAGGAACAACCTGAGCCTGCCCCAGTAGGCAGAAGGAGGCGTGCCCAGTATGCCTTGGCCTTGGCAAAGAGGCAACGCATAGCACATACACTGGCTCAGTAGGAACCCAGGAAATGATACCTCTCTCTGACTTGCACATAAAATAAAAGGGATGCCTAACATGACACTACCTGTTTCCAAACATGTATAGGGAGTGTAGTATGTGCATCCGACATAGGCAGCCCTGCAGCACCACCTGAGGCATGATTGCCATGTTTTAAGCAATATAAAGCAGTGCTAAGCAGCTTTTACCAATATCTAGTATATGTAAACAAAATTGCTCATGCAATGTTGGCCAAGGTCGGGCAAAGTTGAGCAAAGTCAGTTAAACATGCTCATAACTGCTTTACTGTTCCTTAAGCAGTCTGGTCTGGCCAGCATGAAAATAAAAAGCAGTGACAGGGCTTGAATCCAGAATACTGTACACTATAGTCACAGTACTGAACCACTAAGCCAGGATAGCATTACAGTAGCACAGACTCAGCAGGACAATTGTACACTAATGCAAACACAAAACAATGCTGTATCATGGCCCTAATGAGGCAAATGGGTAAACTCACCCACACACCTATGCAGACAGTGAACATCAGGCCAGGCGTTGTGATGTGGGTTGTGTAAGCTATGAAGTCGCAAGCTAATACATGTGACAATGGACGCTAAGATCTGTAGTACAGTAGTATGCCTCAAGCCAGTACGATAGGCAACAGTACAGACTGTAATGGTGTCCTGTACATAGCAGTGCAGGCACAGCAAATGTGTATAAGTGTCAGGTGAAACCCACATCCTATATACACCCACAGTAACAATCCGGTGTGCCCACGGGTAGAAATGTACAAAGAATAGCTGCCCCCCCCTGTATGTAGAAATGTTGATAAGTCTATGCAAAGTGTCTCATGGAAGCCCTGCAGGCACAGCATGATCCCTGTTGATCTATGACACAAAGGTGAGCCCTGCTGTAAAAATACACCTTGATTTACAATACACATATAGTATAAATGTGTATACTGTGCGTGCTCACACGCTCTGTAGTGGATTTCATTCAGCATCACACTGAAAGGTCATACTGGGCATGCTCACACACTTAGGCTAAATACAGATGTGATAATAAGGTATCTATGGACAAATGTGTATAGTCATCTCTACTTCCAGAAACACATTCACACCGTGGTCTGAAAATCCTGCTATGTGTTCACACAAACTGCCAAGGTCTGTGCATGTAGGTCAAAAGAGGTTGCCACTACTCAGCAGTCATCAGACCTGTCAGAGAGTACCACAACACACTTGGGATGCATCTGACTAGGCACGCTCAGCAGCTAGAAAGACCAATGAAGTACCTTAACAAGAGGATTACTGGCCTCAAATAGTTGCCCCATGCAACAAGAATGAATGTAACCCAAGCTGTACTCTGTTGCATACTGTCTATGCAGGAGATGTCTGCCCAACAGACAGGTTCAAGTCATGGTTACACTCAGATCTGTTCTGAGTTACAGCTCAATGGCACGAAATGTACAGAGCCAACTGATATTGGCAACATCCTGGCAGATAGGATCAGTGTTAACTTTACCCCCCCCCTCTCACCCATGAAAGCGCACATGTCTATAATGGAAGACTGCAAAGTTGCTGTCATCACGGCTGCACAGGTAAAAAACACTCTCCAAAGCCAGTATCACAGCAGCCATGGGACTAGATAACTTCCCAGGCTGTGCAGTAACTACTTCCCTGAAGTAAACATTAACATGGAAGGTCTGTGGCTACTGAAGTTTCCAGAGGACTGCAAACTAGGAGCCATTATTGTAAACACTAAAAATGTGGACATCCTACAAAAGGGCCTCACTGAGAGAGATGGCTGTTGTCCAAGCCATGGGTTGTAGCTCAATGCCAAAAGGTGCATTATCATCACCTTTGTTAAAATCTCTGTAGCCAAGAACTACAACATAGTTGGTAGTATACCTCACACAGTAAGTGTGACAAGAGACCCTGGGTCACAGGTGGACAGTGGATACAGCTGTGATAAGCACATTCCCACAGTAGTCAGGAAACCCTCTTATGTGGCACACCTCATCACAAAATGCGTGTCATGCAGAATAAAAGAGGACAGTGTTCCCCTCTAATCACCACTCACTAGAACTATAAAAGAGTACAACGTCACTGTTGCTATGTACCTCACACGACAATTACAACAACAGGAAAGCCAGCAGCAATACCTCAAAAAGAGCATTAGTGGCCTGAAATACATGCCATAGACAGACCATCGCAAAATGCTCCATCCGTACTCCCTTGTATATCACCTACTCAGAGGTGTTCACTGCCTAACATACAAAGCTATGTCAAACATAGAGCTGCTGGATATGATCCATGTAAAACACTCACAATCACTCTGACCTTTGGACCCAAAACCACGAGTGAAATACAAAAGGAAGGGGTGTAGCAATTTACCGTATGGATATCCACACCTTCAGGTTACTGGCACAGCATGAGGCCTTGGAGACCATGCAATTGCAACTAACATTGGGCAAAGCTGCCCATCAGATTGTAGCCTGCTACAGATCATGTACCTTGTCTCAGGAACCTCACTCAGTATTCCGGAGAACAATGGCAAATATAAAGGTCCTATCAAACACCATTATATGAGGAGATTACAACTACCCAAACATTGAGTGTGTGAATTACTTGTATACAACGTCCTTTGCCCAATGTGTCCTACAGTTAAGAAACTCTAACACCCTGGAACAGCTGGACAGCATGCCCACTACAGGTGACAACATACTGGACATGATCATCACCAACATGGGGTACCAGTATTCCACAACAGAGATAAACACCTCTCTGGGAATATCAGATCATGAAGTAATCACACTGGACATCCACATCCCACACCCACACCCAGTCAATGAAACCACTGTGAAGACATTTGCAAAAGCAAACTGCACACTTCCCAAGACCAAAGTGGAAAGTTCCGAACATCTCTTGCTATAGGATAATGGTATGCAATCTGCAGAAACATTTACAAGAGCATCCTATGAGCATCTGCAGGGATGCATGGAATGAGACATCACAAATAAAACCAAGATGCACTCCTCCAAAAATAGGACAACAAGCAGGTGTATGTTGTCCATAAATAAGCTAGACAAGAGAAGGAGGAAACAAACACATGATAGATCCAACTTCACTAAAGGAAAGGCATCACTGATCATTATCAGGAAGAAACAATGACCGGTCATAAAGTAATCAAAGGACAGCTTCTAAAGACAAATAGCCAAGCAATGTAAGAATAACAACCACAAAGCCTTCAGTCGCTATACCAGACATGTAGGTGTCAACTACCAAATATGCAGTCAGCTACTGAAAAAAGGAATGAAATACACCAAACCAACTTTCATTGCCCACATCCAGGGGGACAAGTTCAGTGTAAACTCCCCCCCATCACCCCCCAAAAGGGCCTGTGTCCATCACAGAAGGATGCAGAGACCCAGACATCATGGCCATGCAGGTAAAGACAGCCCCCACCAAAGCTAAGAACATAGCATCAATGTGACTGTATGTTGTCCCAGGCTGTGTCTTACACTAGGCCCATAAGGAACTACACACTCACCTACATTCACTGTCCAGACTCAACCGTACCACAGGCTATGTACCCAAAGAATGGCATACACTAACAGTCATCCATCTCCACAAAGGGTGTGCCAAAACAGAACCTGGAAACCATTGCCCAATATGTCTACTTAGCCGGGTCTACAGAGCTATTGAGCCAATTGTCATGGAACCCAGACACTGAGACATTGGAGATCTCCAGACACTGGACTCTACACAGCTTCGCCTTGTTAAAGGCACAGCCTGTCTCCCAAACCTAGTTGAGTTATTTAAAACATTTACCATGAACATAGATGGAAGTGAAAGTAGTCCACACAGCCCACCTGGACCTCACTAAGGGCTTATTACACCATTCCCCACTCTGTCATCATGGACAAGTGACCAGCTTGAACATTAACAGCTATGTCACAGGATGGGTGGCCAAGTGGCTCACAGATCAAACACACATGTTCATAGTTGCGGGTGCCATGTCCAACTCAAAGCCAATCACAAATTGCATCACACAGGTCTTGGTCCTGGGACCCCACCTTTTCAGTAGATACTGCTCAGAGGTACAGGGAAGCACGGCAGGTGTATGACTGAACAGGTTTGCAGATGAATGGTAACTGTGGTCCATAATCGACTGTACAGCTGATACAGATATCCTCCAGAAGTGTCTTACAGAGACAGATACCCGGTGTCAAAACAATGCCCTCAAGCTGAATGGCAAAGAATGCATAGTCATCCCCTTTGGGTAAAACAAAGTGCACACAAATTACCACATAGGTGGTAATCCAGCATGTACGGAGAAAGTAATTATGGCCCTGGGGACACAGGTAGATAGTAAACTCACCTGTGAAGATCACATGCCCAAAGTGTTTAGACATTCATTCAATGTAGCTCATCTAATGTCACCTAATGTAACCCACCATGTATAGCCTGATGATATCACCATCCTACAAATATACCTGTGGAATAGATAGCTCCCAGTAATGTGTATAGCGCTTCATGTTAATGCATACTCCTGTAGTATCATGAAGTCATTAGGTAGGGGTTTGAATCTTGCGCTGGACAACTATGTGTTGGTGTGTGGTCTCCTTGGGAAGGAGCAACCTTTTAGAAGAGTAGTAAGAGACCTCAAGAGCGGTAAACTAACCTTTGTCAAGTCTGATGATTTCACCATCCTATAAATATACCTGTGGAATAGAGAGCTGCAAGTAATGTGTATAGTGCGTCGTGTTAATGTGTACTCCTATAGTATCATGAAGTAGTTAGGTAGGGGTTTGAATCCTGCACTAGACAACTGTGTCGATATGTTTGTGTGTGGTCTCCTTGGGAAGGATCAACCTTTTAGGAGAGTAGTAAGAGACCTCAAAAGTGGTAAACTAACCTTTGTCAAGTCTGATGATGTCACCATCCTACAAATATACCTGTGGGAAAGAGAACTCCCACTAATATGTATAGTGCGTTGTGTTAATGCATACTCCTCTGGTATCATTAAGTAGGGGTTTGAATCCTGCACTTGGTGAGTATGTGTGTGACACTGTTTGTCAATGTGTTGTGGGTTTTGCTTTTACTACTGTATGACATATCAGTATGCATTGCACATGTGAGCTAGCTGTGTGGCAAATACATATACGTACATCTTACCTCAATGATTGCATGTGTGGGAACCCTGCTTTCTCCAAGAACATAGCTGTCATACTTGCCAGACTGTGCTGCTGCTTCCCAGACCTTAGGTCACATCTGTATGCTTATGACAAGGCCAGCCACTGCAGTGATCCCTGGCCTAGGTCATCTGTGTCACACAAAGTCATTACGGTTCCTATTGGAATGTGTGTGTGAGGGTCTATGGCCGAGGTATATGTCAGACCTGTTCAAACGCAGCAATGTCTGTCAATGATGACTATTTATAACAGGTGTTGAACAACCTTTGTGGATATGCATGCAGACCCCTTATTGCTTATGTGATCCACCGAGGGATCTCAAAATACCTTTGGAAATGTGATTAACAAAGGACAGATGACGTAACACTTGGTTGCATGTACACATCAGTACCTGTTCACCATGTTGTTGGCTACTACCTATGTGATACTGTGGGGATAATATGTTCCGTAAAGGTGGATGACTATGCTTAGTTTGGCTTATAGCTTTCCAGCATGGGTTTGACAACAGGCATCTGTCTGTATGATACCCTTGTGCAGGATGTGTGAGTCATCTGGAGAATGCATTATAGGCCACAGTATGCATTACCAGATGTGGACGGACATATCCCTACTGTGATTGCTTGTACCTAAGAGAGCTATATGCCAAACAGGAGTGGTGTCAGCAATGTGTGCAGGTAAATACCAGTGGTTACTGGAATAGTATAGTACCTGAAGGATACAACTGTTGCTGTGTGTCCTACATCTGTGTGTCGGTTGTCAACACATCACCTAACAATTAGTTATGGTCAGGCTGTGGAAGTGATGTATACTACCAGAATGCAAAACAATGACAGATAGTAACAGTATCACCCACAGCATAGTGTCAAACCATGTCATACACACATGTGTAGTCAGGTTCCGGAATGTGTGTAGTACAATGCATACTGGCCACCAATAGAAACTATGGAGTGTTACTGTGTAATACAGAGCATGTCACCCTGGCCATGTGTCCACTATGCACGTACATGCAGACAGTGCACCTTCACCATGTTCACAACTTTACACCTGCAAATCTGCGCACATCCCACACATACTGTCCACTCTCTAACACATGCTGCCAATACTGCACATATACAGCCAAGTGGCACATGGCCAGACAATGCACAACTGGAATCAACACTGGTGTAAACAACACTACAATGACAATCATAGCTTTAATGCATCATGCCTGCTCAGCTACACCTTCAAGCATATCATTACACTCTACTGTTGTCAGCAGTAGAGAGTAATGATATGCTTGAAGGTGTAGCTGAGCAGGCATGACAATCATAGCTTTAATGCATCATGCCTGCTCAGCTACACCTTCAAGCATATCATTACACTCTACTGCTGACAACATGCTAACATTGATATACTGCTATATAGACACCATGTGCATCAGCACCATGGTAGCCTGTTCCTGCATCGATGTTACAGACGACAGGAGGCAGCACAGGTTTCATCATATGCACCGGGTGTGTTGTTGGTTTGCCAGAGGCCTACAATGAGCCATCCACTTGACATGTGTGTGTGTGTGTGTGTGTGTGTGTGTGTGTGTGTGTGTGTGTGTGTGGGGGGCAAGAATACTAGAATGGGACAATGTTGTTGTAATGTCTGTGGGTATGTGTTAGCCCTAGGTATCTGGAGTATGTGTGTGTGTCTGCATGCACACAGTTCCACCATGTGGCTGCCATATACGGGTACTTGTGGGACAGCCACAGACTGTACCTGCGAGGCTTTACAGATCACCATCTCTGGCCATGGATATGGTACCTGTGCCTGGCAGGGGTGCTACTGACACTATCAGGTACTAAGCCAGACTGGGTACTATCCCCAGAGGTCCCTGCTGGGACTGTCCAGAGCCACGTGCACGTGGTCTTCTAGGACGTTCTATGGACAGCCCACCCCCAACATTGCTGGGGCTGGTACTGGCACTAAGGGAGTGGCTGTGGCTTGAGGGACGTCTGCGGCGACTGCCAGCTGCTGATGTTGCTGGCATACATCCACGTTGAAGTCTCAAGTGTCCCACACTGTCCTGACACATGGACATGACATTGCGGAGGATACCTAATGTCTTTCCCCAACATCTATCAGTGACCTCGGTGTAATGTCGGATGGCACCTGCTAGGTCATGGATACTGTCAATGACGGCAGTATGTGCCCTCTGTGCCCTCAGTCCCTGTCTGGTGTACCGTTCCATATGTGCCTGTGCCTCCATGACAGCCTGGAACATGCGTGACGTTGTCAGACCTGTGGCACATCTGGCAGTGGCATGATGAGCAGCAGTGCTCCTACAAGAACCCCTGGACATCTGCCTATGTGGTACCCTTCCAGACATCTGGGTATGGCTGCTGTGTTGGGATGCATGTGCCATGGATACCACACTGTCCTGGCCAATGCCAACTGTACACTGTCCCTCAGCTATGGGCATTGGTGATGGATGTATTGGCAGTATGACTGTATGCATGGATGGGGTGGACAGCTGTGTACTGTCAACTGGTGGCCCAACGACAGACCCTGGCAAACATGCCTGTGCCTCCACACACATATCTTCATTATCACTATGTGGCTCAGTGACATCAGTTTCCCTGCTGCAGTGAAGCAGCCCTAACACAGCACCTGTGGGAGGAAGACAGGAAACACACCTTACGACCTGTACATGATGTAGGCACACATGCACACATGCACGCATGAACACATGCACACATGAACACATGCACACACGCACACATGAACACATGCACACATGCACACATGCACACAAATACACTCCTCACTACAGCAGATACCCACACACACCACCAGGAATCCAAAACATACTGAATAGTGGTTTAAGGTGGGTTACAATATCACAAGGCAAACAGTCATATCACACATGTCAGCATGCAGAAAATTTGTTGCTGAAGACCATGCAGTGTGAGTGTAGACAGCCCTTGTTATTAACAGTATACATGGCTTTGATGCATGTATGTTGTTGTTCAGTGATTGGCCTCACCCTGGAACGCAATGTGTACATGGACACAACATTGCTGTGCAAGTATTAAAAGGTCTGCAATGTCCTGTGCACCATCACTCACAGGTATATATACCATGGCTGGATGTGTATCTGTGTGTCACATAGATATCCATTTCTGATTACAGTGTCTGTGTCTGTAGCAGATAATTGCGGACACAGGTTTAGCACATGCATGCTATGTATACACACAGGATGAGTGGTGCATGTATACGTGATGGAATACCATTGCTCAACATGGCCATTGTACTGTGGTTATGGTGAGTGTAGGACATATTGTGGACATGCCAGTGCCAGCCATGACATGGCATGCTACAACATGACTGCAATATTGAACATCTCACATACCCAATGTGTGTCATGTGACCTATACACTCAATGGCATTACAAGACATATATGTGTCACTTTGTACAAATGGTCATTGCTATGCATATTGTGTATAGGTGCATATGTTTGCACACACACAACATTGAGGTGCATAGCAATGATTGCTATGTGTAGTACTGTGGTCACTGTAACTGGATGGGGTGTACTACCATGGGCCATCATCATGCAGCATCATGTGGTCACTCAAGGCTACTAATGTGTGCCAGACCGGCACATACCATGCTGTACCAGAACTGCAGTACCATGGCATCATTCACCATTTCACAGCCAGTTGTTACATGGGTTTTTAAGGTGCACAATAGGGGGCATTGCCTACCATGAAAGTGTAATGTGTCAAAGAGTGTCGCACAGCCACATGTGAGGCATCTACCCCTCAGGTATATTATGTGTGCTGTGTGGATGAAGTGTGGGATACTGTAGTGTGACCTTACAGCGGGCATCTGAATATGCCATGTGTAGCATGTTAATGTGTACTGTGTATGACAGTGTTGTGTATGTTGTGTGCGTGTATCTAGTCTGCCTATCCAATATCCACATCAGTGTTGCCACAATTCTGTGGAATGCTCTGTGTATTGTATGTGTTTTAGGCAGCTACCCACATTACTGGGATGTGCATAGTCTCACATCAAACATGCACAGCATGCATTATGCATATGTGTGTTATGTGTACATGGCCTAAACCTAACCTATGACATGCACATTTAATTAGCAGTATTAAAGGTAGAACGCACTCACCAGCATGGGTCAGCTGCCTTGCTGTCACACCAGAGGGACCTACAAGTATATGAGACACGTTGTCAGTGGCAACAACTGTGGCATTGCTACTGTGTGTTTGCAATCGTACAGTAGTACAATGGTTGACAGTCACAGGCCTACAGATTGTATTCCTAATTATTACTATTGCACAACACTAGGCACTACATCAGCTAACTACACAGTACACATCTCACATAAGCATGCTCTAACAATTGAGGTAACAGTAGTCTACAGCTATGCCATGTTACCTGCATGCTCCATGTCAGCTTGCTACTCCAGCCTCCATGATGACACACATTAGTTGTTGGGGTTGTTGTTGGCCAGGAGCCACCTGGCTCAGGAGCAGCTCCTCCACTCTGGTGAGGGGGGGGTGGATGGCTATCCCCCCCACCTGTGGCAAGCTTCTGTCTGTGGATATCAGACGTACGCTGCCGGACATGTCTAATTAAATCACTGCAGTGATGGCGTACCTGCTCATATGTCCGGTTATGCATGCCTATGTAATTTACCCAACAGATAAGCTCTTGCCACAGCGCAGTCTGCTCATGCTGGTCCTGGCTGGTTCTAGAGAACAGCAGGGCATACTGCTGCACCAGGCTGGATGTTATGACCTCTTCCTCCGCCGTGCTATAGGCAGGATTATGATGGTGGGACATAGCCCTGGAAGACAATGAAACAATATATGTGAGCAAGTCATGAGGCACACGTATATTTCTAACGTACAGATATCAATTAACGGCCATATATAGCAACCTATTGACTGTCAGAAGATATGCACTTTCAGTACCACATGTCAGTACTCAACCCACAACTGCCTGACAGTGCCTGGCACACTCTATATATCAAACCACATTTTGCACAGCAACAAACTTACAACAGTATGTCATACTATACAACAGTGCATGGCACACTGTATGCGACACAATGCACAACCTAGACACAGGAGGTATATATCATGCTAATGCATCATGACAAGTGTAATCCATTGCAATGATTGTAAAGTCCAGTGACAGTATCACCGGTATACCACATTAGTCATTGATGGCAGACCCCTGCCGTACATATGTGCACATTCGTGATTATAGGTGGCATACTGCTGTACTACACTATACATGTTGCTAGATATGCACCTATATCCTGTAACACATATATGACTGAGGCCATGGTACAGGCATACACACACACACACATCAGACATACATACCAGACACATAGGTATGGCAACACAGGTGACCTTTACCTGTGTACCTTACAGTATTGTGTGTCAGTAGTTACGAGACCGTATGCCTGAGGTATGTAATCTGTGAGGACTACAGGGAACACATGGAACAGTGGTTCCAATCAATGTGGACGTACACCATACTGCGCTGTTTAGGCATACAGCCTTAGGTAGTACTACAGTTCATACAGGGGTTGGATTCACCAGCAGTAACACTCACTAAGCATGCATGTACTACTTTGGCCTACAATGGGCACCACAGTCGACCACAAGGGACTATGTCAGAACGTATGGCATACTGCTTTTTCAGCCTAGCAATTGTATACACATCTTTTGCTGGGATCACAGCTAGGACACATAATACCATGACAGAAACAGTTTCCCACTAAGCTATCACACATAAACCAAACTCTGACACATTTACCAACACATTCACCATCACACTCAGTCAAACTCACATAGCAGTTATTGAAACAAGTACATGTGGGTGTGTATCACTTCATAGGTAGGTATGAGGCTATTGGCCCTAGGGCCTATAGAAGCCTAGCCATACGCTACTCTGGCCTTTGACACACAGGTCATTGCATTTCACGTGGCCCTGTCAAGCAGAGACACAGAGGTGAATGCCTGGGTGTATTCACTATCTCCCATACAATCTTCATGATTTTTTATGACGACTGCTAATTAGGAGCTTTGTTTGCTATGGATAGTTGGTTTGTTCCAGGGTATGGGATGTCTCTGAGATGGGAATCTATCCCTCCAGCATGTACTGTTTATTCTGGTTAGAAGGTTTGGGTCCCTAGAGCATGTAACACATAGAGATTGTGATCTGTTTACGTGCAGCATGTCCAACAGCTCTGGTTTTTACATAGCTTAGTATGTTAGGCAGAGGTCACCTCTGGGTAGGCAGTATGCAACACAGTGTGTTGTGGGTTTGTGAGATGGTCTGCATAGGGCATCTGTTTGAGGCTGGTATTACTCTCTGTGAGGTATGTCTTTGTCATTTACAGTTGCTCTGGATGTCTTGTGAGGTACATACCACATGGGGCATTATACTCTATAATGGACTTTATGTGTTATGAGTATAGGGGAACACTGACCTATATTTCCCTGGATGACACACCTTTTGTGACTAGTGTGTCACTGTGATTATCAAATGGGAGACTACAGTCCACCTGTGTCCCATGGTTTCTTATCACACTTTCGGTGTTAGGTGGACTACCACCTATGTGGTAGTTCATGGGTACGGAGTTTTTTCCAGAAGGGATGCCAATGCAGTTTCAACATTGAGCTTGAGTCCATGGCTTTGTCACCAGCCATCTGTCACAGTAAATTTGACCCTGTCTCTCTCTCTCTATATATATATATATATATATATATATATATATATATATATACACACACACACATAAATATAAACATACATTGGTGTACATATAGATATCCATATAGGCACATATACGGTCCACCTTTCCTGGTGGGAATATCAATTATGCGAAGGTTGTGAGGTATACTGTTATGTACTAATATCGCACAGTGTTGTGCGGAATGCATTGAAGGTGTTCTTAGCACATGTAGCTTTAGCAGGCCTCACTGGCTGCAACACTGCAAACCTGACAATTCATACCCACAGCGTTTAACCACCACATGTCATGTACCAGCACTGTATGCTGTCTTGTTTGCCACACACTACAACCTACATTGAAGTATGCACATAACAACCTTCAACAGCATATGTATGTCCACCCTTCACAAACAGTTGCAGTATGTCCCTTGCTCTATGCACATGTACAGATGCTAATATATCTGACACAGACAGATCTCTCCATATGTGTGTGCCACACACACACACACAAGGTCCACACTGTTGTAAGTCCATGGACCTCACAGCTGACCTGCTGGGCCTTGCTGCAACATGAACAGGTGTCACATGTGAGCACACAGTAATATTAGAGGGTGTATATATAGCTGCAAATGCTAGATTGGCATACTAGCCTGGTACAGCAGTTGCCAATGCTAAGCTACATGTTAATATGCCTATCATGCATTTGTTACTCTGTCACATCCTTGTTTATATAACTGTATGCGCTACTCCCCCAAACAGCCATTGTACACACTACTGTACAGAACTGAGATAACATGGATCAGATGTTTGACATTTAATACTGAACTACATATATCACAGTCATATCCCACTGCACACACCTACACACTGATTTCTCCATGGCAGTAGTTATGCAGGGCATCTGTGCATAGATACGTACTGCTGCCACATATGGATGATTCAAAGTATGTAGAGTACTCTTCTAAAACATCTACTACATGCCAGTAAATACATATCAGTTACGTACCTTTACTTTGTATGGGTTTGTATTATTACGTTCTGTGTGTGTAGTAATAAAATGTTCTTTATATATATGTTAGTATTTTTTTTATGTTGATTTTTTTTGCTGTTGCTGTGTCTGTTGCTGTTGTTGTTGCCGGTGTCTGTCTGTGTGATTGTGTGTGTCTCTGTGTCTCTCTTTCTTGCTTTCTTGCTTGCTTGATTGCTTGCTTGCTTGCTTTCTCTATCTCTCTCTCTCTCTCTCTCTCTCTCTCTCTCCGTGGCTGCAATGAAATGATTGCATGTGTGGACAGCAAGCAAGTACAGCCTGCTTTTAGGGGTATCTGCACATGTGCATGTGATGGCCTCTGCACCCATAGGTGGCCACCATTTGGTAATTGCTTGCAGCCTGCTGTGTGGTAATTGCAGTACTCACTGTCATAGCAACCCAATGCTATAAATTGCTAGGTCAGTTAGGCAAAGGCTTTTCAGCTTTCCAGAGTGGGGCCCATGCTTGTTTGCTGTGGACACCGTAGTGTAAGTCAGAAGGTTGGTATACTTCATCTAAATGTTGCTAAGGGTGTAGCCAGTTATTTGTATGTTGTACTCAGACCTGAATGTTGCCTCTTCCAGTACACAGTTGACAGTGTAGAATTGTACTCACCCCTAGAAATGCTAACGCAAGATACATGGGTGTATGGAGTTTCTTTACAACATCTACAATGAACTGCCATACATATGTAGTTATTGAGATGTTTCCATTTGGCACATGAACTGTTTGGGAACATCTATACTGTGTATATTAATGCACTCACTTCTGTAGTGTTTGTGCTTTTTATTTTGTTGACATTATCACAGGATGCTCATGAAACTGGACAATTCCAGTACTGAGTATGCCTACCTACATCCTTGCTGTACCTTGAACACACTGGTATTTTATACATTTGTGCAGGGATTGTCCTGCTATGATACTGTGTTGGGTTTGTGAAGTGCTGCTGTAACAGTATTTACTGCTAGAATGTCTGGTTCTGTTATCACAGTCATGTAATGCAATTCCACAACTGCTGGTATAGTTCCACAGAACAGGTTTTGTGTTATAGCATTCCTACCTTTCCTTTATATTCCACATTCTGATGCATGATATATATATTTCAGCAACATCTTACTGTATATCTACTGTGACCAAGTGGTATTTCATGCAGTCTAGTGTGTCCAAGGTTCGGGGTTCGAGACTGGCAGTTGTGTTTTATTTTGCTGCTGAGCAGAACAAGGCCCCTCATATGCAGGGTGACTAAGGCACTTTTAAACAGTTGTAAGTGGGTTTGCGCAATGCTTAGCAATACTAAGCCAAGTGCACACATGCGCACACTCACTCAAACCCACTTACTACTGCTTAAAAGTGCTTACTCCCGCTAACCCCCGTGATCATTTCTTTGAAAGAAAAGAAAATGGGGAGATAGGAAAGTGGTGAAAAAGGGGCACAAAGAGGGAAAGACAGTAGGGAAAACAGCTCGGGATGTGTAGGATGGGTGTAGGGAAGGTCCATAGCTGCCCATTTCTTTAACAGCAACAGCTGTGCATATACTTGCAATTTGGAGGGAATTTTGAAACCTTACACCCCTGAGAGAGGGGTGAGGACAAGGAAGTATGTTGTACTGCCAATTGAATTTCAGTGTCTGTGTCCAGCGGACATTTGTGTAAAATGGGCAGTTATGTATGGGGTGTAATTTTTTTGCGAGAGCAGATTGCCCATTTTTTTTTTTCAGGTGAAAGTGGAATGTGAGGTAGGGGAAGTAGGTATGTTGTGGGAGGTAGGTTGGGGAGGTAAACAGACAAGACAAACAAGACTCATACAGGGGCGGAATATGACACATGGGGTGGGTGAACACAATTGATGGGGAAGGATGTTTGAAAATCACAAGCCCATGAGCCCACAGATGGTAACACTGGAACTGAGATCCCCCACCCATGGGCAGTCACCACTGCACCTTCACAGCCCAAAAGGTGGCTGTGCTGGGGGCTGCGTAGGAGGGGCAGGCCCACCCGTGAGTCATGCCACTCTTGCCTCGAGCTGGCGTAGATGATCAGTGACTGTACGCTCAATTTCCCTACGCACCACAGCCCGGACCATTCAGAGGGTGATAGGTGGCCCTCCTCCGGCCATGCTTGCATGAGGGGAAAAGCCCCATCCCCTGCAGCGCTTCCACCTGAAGGTGGCACAGGGCCACCGGAGGAGGAGGTCCCAGGCTGGGCACCGGACATGCTGGTGCCAGGTGCCATCGCCAACTGAGGTGGGAGAGGAGGGTCCACTGGGACCGTCCTTCCCATACATTCTATGTTTAGCAGGATTTAATGACAATATGGGTTAGTAACAGACAACAGCATTCCAAATTAGTTGTAACAGCATGCAGTAGTATTCCCATTAATCCAACACACAAGAATTCCAACAGTTAAACAGCAAGCATTACATATGAATATTTAGAACGACAGTGGACATTCCAACATCATGCAGGGTTGATTGGTGGCAACTGGCCACCAAGATTGTGGTATGTGAACAGGGCACATGCATCAAAGTACATGCAGATATTTATAAACCAATAGGACATATGTCCCAACAAAGTTTTTCAAATTACACATACCCATTTAGATGTGGAATGGCATTATTTATGACCATAAAGTAGGGTGTAAAAAGATCACTCCATTAACAACTTATATATACTTATAACTTTACTCTACATTCCTACTGACTGCAGGTATATATCCCCTACATGTATTCTTACACTAGGCAGTGTCCATTTAATTGTGTAATGGGTTTTGAAAGTTGTTTCAATACCTGACCTGTATCTGACATACACACTGTTCAAGATGCAGATGTTACTGCTACGTATTTATATATTTCATTTATATTCATATATCTACATATCTGGCTGTCTTCAGGTGACATTATCAGCTACATTTGAACAGACCCCTACATTTCTAGCAGCACACTGACATTTGTGGGGAACACAATCACAAGCTACTCATGTGCCAGATTAACCTGTACATGCTAGCCATGAACCAACAGTTGAGGACTGTATATATGCTTAAGAGCTACTGGCACTCACTTCATCCACTTTATATGGACCTACACAAGTGTGGATTGACAGCACTTAATACAACTGTACTATTTCCATAATGCAAGGGTACAACAACATATCAAAGAAAGTGACACAGACACAGTCCAGGAATTATACCTTTATTAATTACATTACACACTTTTGTAGTGGCTCTCTCATTCATTTCATATTTTGGTGCATGCAGAATACTTTTATTCCAGACTTATTATACCTTTATTAATGGGGTAAGACACTTTTTCACGCTCTCTCACTTATTTTATATTACAATACATGCAGAGACTTTATTCAAGACTTATTATACCTTTATTAATGGGTTACAACACTCTTTTTCAGGCTCTCTCACTTATTTTATTCAATAATACATGGAGAATAATTACTAACCTGCCTGGTGGCGCAGCCTTAGCAGCCAATCTGCATAGGCTTGCCGATTTGCAGCACGGACACCTGCAGCTGTGAAGTAAAAGAAGGGATATTGAGACATACCTATCCATTATATAGACTACAATAGCATTTCCTACATACTTCATTCCATGGCTACCTACTCAGTAGTGGGGTATTTTGCATGTCACGGGCCTCCTGTATCCATCGGTTCAGTTGGTCCTGCTTCTGTCTCTTCAGGTCTGCATGGTGGTGACGGACCTGCTCACCAGTCCGAGGGATGCCTGTGACACTGGTGAGATCATGAACTAACAGGTTCCAAGCCTCCACTTTGTACTCCGTCCCTTGGAACTGGCCCTGCATGAGTCTTGACTCATGATGGTGAACAAGGAGCCAAACCATGTATTTTGACTCCTCGATGCCCCACCATTGCGCTCAGAAGTGAGTACCCTCTCCAGCACTGGCCATTCTGACTGCAGATGGGAGCTACAACCAGTTATGGAGAGTATTCCTGCCTATGAAGCTTAAATATGCCTCATTTCCCACACTTATTTTTGATTGGCCATTTTTAAAAATTCTCAGCTAACAGCAAACGTGCTTAGCAATGGTTAAACTTCCATTTATAAGTATATGTATGTTAACAGTGCACATTTATACTATGCTGTCATGGCTTAGTGGTTCAGTACTTTGATTATGGTGCACAGTGTCCCAGGTTCAAGCCTTGTCATTTCTTTTTATTTTAGTACTGTCCAGACAGTCTAGGGGGTGTGGCTGTGTTTAGGCGACTTTGCTCAACTTTGCTCTACGTTGCTCCACGTTGCCCGACGGTGCGCTGGTTAGCGTGGTGTGCAGCTCTGCACAAACCTATTGTGCTAGGTAAAGCACTGCTTAGCTATGGGCAACTATATTACACTAGGTCAAGTGCTGCTTAGCTATGGGCAACTATATTGCGCTAGGTAAAGCACTGCTTAGCTATGGGCAACTATATTGTGCTGGGTAGAACGCTGCTTAGCTATGGGCAACTATACTGCACTGGGTACAACGCTGCTTAGCTATGGGCAATTATATGTCAATATCCTTAATGCTGCTCACCTTCTTATATTTATATATGTACATTTTGTTCACTGATACATAGGCCATTTCAATGCTTTTTACTAAAATTTCATTCATATATGTCAGGAATTATTTTATATACTAATTTAAAATATGAAATAGAAAGGGGAGTGGTGGGACTAGAACTGGGAATGCATCCTCTTTGTGCAAAGGCTCTACCACTATGCTATTGCTGTTTGGCTTAAGTTGCATAAACATTTCTTATTATGCTCTTCGATGTAGAAATTGCTAACTGTAGCTAAGCAATGGGCACACCCGCGCAAACACGTGCAAATACGGGCAGCTATATCGGGAATTATAAGAAAAAAAATTAAAGGTTTACATTTTACAATTACAAAGGGGTTTAGTATGTGGGGATGTGTAGTATTTGCTATGTGTACATTTCAGCGGACTCGCTCATTGCACTTGTCATTTTCACATTTATATAGTTGCAGGGGCATGGATATTTGGACTGCTCGGCAGTCTGACACGCCCCCTGCAGTCTTACACGCTCTGTGTTAGCCTTCCAGTTGAGTCAGTGCATCCTCATGAATATGCATGGCGTACTGACGTCTTCCTGTTTCACTTCCGTTTAAATAAGTCTTACACGGAGGATTACTGAATCCCCCCATTGTAAAGAACAAAAAATTATTTCATAAATCTTTGTCCATTTTCTCAAATATTGCTAATATTTTCATCCAAGAGTTACAGAGTGATGTAGGTCTGGTTGTTCTGTTCTTCAGTGTAGATATTTCCATATGTCCAACTGCTAAAGACAAGTTTCTAAATTCCTTAAATGTGGGAGAAGTCATACTTTTCCAGTGAATGGTGATAATTTTGCGTGCTACTGTCATCAATGACCATAATATCTTGAAATATTTTTTTGGCACACAATCTGGGATGGGAAAGCTGAACAGAATCATTGACTTTGTTAATTTATAATTATCATTAAAAGCAATTTGGAGAAAATAATTGATACTTTCCCAATGCAAAGTGAGACACTTGCATTCATAGAAAATATAATGCCAGTCAGCTCTTATCAACATTTTCTTAAAAGACAGCTGTAGAATTGTGCATATAATTGTAAGATCTATGGATGAGAGGAGAATATGGGCTGGAAGTTGGGATATATGAGTTTAACTGGATATTAAAGAAAATGCTGGGTACTTTTCCATTATTGGGGCAACACCATAAATGCTGTAGCTGGTGCTCTGAATCTTCGCTGTTAGCTTCTGTATGTCTATTGGCCAACCTTGTTAGCTTCTGTATGTCTTTTGGCCAACCACTTCAGAATTGCGATAGTTTCGTAAATGATTATAGGTCTAAAATGTTTCAAATTCCTGACTCCTTCATTTTACGTTTCCAAACAGGATGGATTGCCCACAGAAAAGTGATGTAGCTCCTGTCAAGCCCCCTATAGTAACTGTTGCCAGCAAACCACAGCTCCCATCTGTAAAAGCATTTAGACATAATACAATAAGTTAGTGGCACACAGAAAAGAAATAACAAAGTTTGTAGTATACTATATTTATTTACGAAGCTGTCCCAGTTCTAAAGTACTTGGCCAACAGACATACAGAAGCTAACAGCTGTGCGAGGATTACAAGTGCTAGCTACAGGATTTACTTTCTAATGTTTTAAATGTAGTCTGCCATGCTTCTATTACTTTTCAGGTGGTTGTCATACAATGTCAGTAAAATTCATCTTTGTTTAATATGTACATAACAAAAAATGACACTATCTCTTGTTAAAATCCCATACTATTAAGTTATTGAAGAATGGTTGTTACTGTTGTCAAGGTAACAGTATCAACGCAGTAGCTGCTACTTCAAATAAATCGCTTCAGGGCTAACATCTGTGGGAAATTTTCCAAAAGCAGCTACCACATCTAAAGTCTCCTGTAGCTATTTTAAACTGCAGAGGGATTGGGGGGGGGGGTGCTAATCTCTATTACAAATGTAATTTACAAAAACAAACAAAAAAAAACACAGAAAAGTGATGCAGCTCCATTGAGGCAACACCATAAATGCAGTAGCTGGTGGTCGGAATCCTTGCTGTTAGCTTCTGTATGTCTGTTGGCCAACCTTGTTATCTTCTGTATGTCTGTTGGCCAACCACTTCATAATTACGATGTAATTTACAAAAAAAAAAAAACACTGAAAAGTGGTGCAGCTCCTGTCAATACCCTCTATAGTAACAGACATACAGAAGCTAAAGGCTGTTCGAGAATTCCAAGCGATAGCTACCGCATTTATGGTGTTGCCCGAAGAAAAGTACCAAATGCTGCTTATCATTTGCCAAGTATCTGCACTGCAAAAGATGCAGAAGGAACAATTACATATTAGGGTCAGCCTAAGGCTAGGATTCAGAAAAAAACTACAGCTAGCAAGTAAGCACTAACAGTGGAGACAAACCTAGGACAGATGTCCTTTCTGTTTCATATACAGGCCCTCTGTACTAATTCTAAATGGTCGGTAGAATCACCATGGTAAGCTGTCTCTATGACCATGCTACATGCTAATGAGGCATTCCAGGGAGCAGCCTATGTTAATTCATTATGTTTCACCATGAAAACCAGCTGTGGGAAGGGATTTGTACAGTCAAGTGATTCAGAGAATCACTCAGCTATGTAACTTAGCACAACCAGATGTGTTAATAAACACAGCCAAAATGTTCTGGTCCCCTATTATATTCAGTGTAAAAGACTAAGACCGTGTTGCATTTAAGTGCCTGGAGGTTTAAAGAAGAAGTAGTGGTGGAGGATGAGTGGTCTCAGGTGTGTGTGTGTGTGTGTGTGTGTGTGTGTGTGTGTGTGTGTGTGTGTGTGTGTGTGTGTGTGTGTGTGTGTGCACACTGCTGCAGACTCTGCAAGTACAAATTGTTTTCTGAATACCAACCCCATACATTTCTTTTTTCTGACAGTCTTGAACATTTAACAAGCTTTAGGTTGATATAATTAGTGTAGAGGATAAGGACACTTTGACAAAGAATGCAAAATTTAATCTAACAACTGCAAAAGGGAAGAACATATGTGGTTTGTTTATGATTCCTTACAAGATAAAAGTGTATTAAGTGAAAATCAAATATTTGAGAATGAAGATGAAGGGAGTGATGTAACCGAACATGTTTGACAGAGCAGTATGACAGAGGAAAATAATGTACATGAAGAAGATGAGGGAATGTTCATGGGGAAATTATGGGACATATCATAGCAGATAAAAATACAAAACAGAAAGGAGCATAATACATTTATGTTATTTGAATGAGAACAACTTATAAAAAGCAATAAGAATGAAATACTAGAGACTGAGTAGGAAGGAGAGGTAAGTGTTGAACTAGGTAATGGGAAGAAAGATTATGAAGAAAGTATAACAAATATATGAATATTAAATGAATAAAAATGAGCGGGCAAGATAAAAAGATGAAACCCAAGGGGAATTTTTCTGTATACTGCATATGTGCTAATAGCATAGTAAATGATGTTAGTAGGCTGGTGGTGACTACTTAAAAGATATAATATATTCAGTACATATAAAATGTGAACAGTATACAAACGTAACAGTTTAAGTTATAATAGAGAGAGAACTGTATGAAATGCCACAGCACAGAAGTGTTATGGACTGTCTATACTGATTATACACAAGAATGTTATACATATAGATAATATTTTGATAAGACTAGGTAGAGGAATCGTGTTAAAATTAAGGAAGGGTAATAAGGATATATATCTATATATCTGTATATCTATAATCATCTTTATTTACCTATCTATCTATATGTACAGTATGCCGATAGAGGGATATTTTTAAGAAATCAGGCAATTTACGGTCATTGGCATGGAAAATTTGGTGATGAGTGATTTTAATTATGATGTTAGGAAAAAGGGAAATTTATCTTAGGATATCAAAGGGTGTAATGAAATTATGAATATTGGAAGCATAAAGGCAGGACAGGAACATATCTAAGCAATCCTACCTTGGTTTGTGATTTACTGTGGAGTTGACTGGTAAGAGAAGTTTTATTTAAATTTATATTGTATCTGTTGTCACTGTTTTTAACTGTTTGTAGGTAGGAAGGGACAGCTTGTTAACAAGACTTACTTTGATTCATATTTTGTTGTTTTACCTTTAATTTCACTGTTGATTGTTAGAAAGGGAGATGTTTTAGATAAGCAAGCTCTAGCCATCCTAAGGGGCTTAGACAGCTATAAATGCACACAGACTGCAGAGAGGAAAATCCTGAGCATATCTAAACAATCCTACCTTTGTTTGTGATTTATTGTTCTTTACCGTTAAAAAGAAGTGTGACTGAGAGCCATAGTGATCGACGTAAAGGAATTATAACTTTGGTCTGGCTTGCAGAACTTGTGTGGTCAAAACAACTTTACTGTACTTAATTTATTATTTAGTTGTATATTGCTGGTGTGATTTTTTTTCTATAGAAGTTGATTTAAGTTCTCTTTGAATTCTGTGGTAACCGGTTTTGATTATTCTTTTCTTTTATAATATTTTATTCATTTGAAGCTGAATATGGATTAAATAAATGAGTATGCAATTAATGATTTGCTAATGCGCAAATATCTTCTACAGTGTAATAAATGCTGTGCATATTTAAAGGTAACAGCTAATAATGCTGGTGATTTATGTTCCTCATGTCAAAAGTTGGATGATTTGCTTACCATTGGTAGAAGTAAATCTAGACTTTATGATGATGATTGCACTTGTGCAATTGGCATGGCTTGGAGAACTGTTGTTTCATATATTAATGACTGGACTGAAGAACTAAATAATGTTAGACATAGAACACATAGAACACATTTAGGGAACGATGCATCTATTTTCTGCAAAGATTATTCAACCCCTATGAAACAAGATGATGCAGCTAACAACTCTGGAATTCTGGATGCAAGTATTCAGCAATCTGGCGATACAGTTTGTTTAGAAGGAAACAAAAAGAAAGGAAGAAGTTCACAACAAATAAGGAAGAAAAATGATTAATGACTGTAAAGGAAAAAGAATACATAGTAACAGGACACTGCTTTGTTATGTAACACACACGTTACAGGGAATGATGATATTTTTCTATCAGAAAACCTTCAGTCTAAAGAAAAAGGCATCATCTTTCCAATGGAGAAGGTAGAAAAAATAGGCAAGGGGCAAGTGAAATCAAAACTGAACGTAGGCTTGAAGAACATTACTGTAAGAAAAAAGAGGAGAAAGACAAATGTTGACTACGTGACTCAAGCTTTGAATTTACAACACCAGCTGGATGAGAATTTAATACACACTGAAAACAGTGGGATTAATAAGACTAATGGTGATGAAGATATATCCTTCATAACAATTAATAGAGAAGATATTACTGTATTAGAAGCTGAATATTCTTCAGAGCTGGCCAGCAAAGATATTCTTGTAATTGGTGGTTCAGTTATTGCAGGAACTGATACTTATATTTGCAGAGAAGATGATGAATAGTGTTATGCTTGCCAGGAGCAAAAATAGAAGATGTGAAACAAGCCTTGGAATGCCTTAATGTAAGGAAGTATGGATCTGTTTTTATTCATGTTGGTACAAATTATGTCATCTGCAAGGATTCTCTGACTGTTAGTAGGGAACTGACAGCCCTCTTAGATAGTATAGCTTGTACTGGTATTAGGACGTATTTTTCACAAATCAAGTCACTGTGAATGAAAACATTTTTTGGGTAAATATCTACATTAAAAAATGTCCTGTTTTAAAAAATGGAAATGTGTGGAGCATCCAAGCCTAGTTTTGGGTATACATGTGTTCAGACAGTATGGCATGCATTTGTCAAGGTCAGGGAAGAGAAGTTTTGCAGCAGATATTTTGCAATATTTGACAAACACTAGGCAGGATTTTTGCCAGGCTGAATATTTAGCAGTTCATAGATAGCAATATTTGATGCATCTCTGATGGTTGTTAATGCTAGGAGTATTAATAATAAATGTTTTTTTATTGGAAATTTACTATGTTCCCACAAAATTGATGTTATTGTTTGTGAAAATGGTTAAAGAGCAATGAATGGAAACCAGTTCTGTCAGGATATAAATGTTTTTACTGTAACAGACATTCTAACAAAAAATCAGGTGGAGGTGTTAAGATAGGGGCTAAAGATAATTATGAGACCTGAGATTATTACATGTTCATTGATAACACCAATACTATAGACTGTGTAACTGTGATAATAAAGACAACCCTGGTACAAATAACAATTGTTGGATTGTATACACTACCAAAGTCAAGTGCAGATGACCTAGAATAATTCATACATTTCTTGCATGAAACACAGGAGGGAAGAATAATATTAGCTGGGGACTTAAATTTACCAGAAACAGACTAGAATAATATTGAATTACAACAACGTTAGTAAGGAAATTATTCACAATGTATATTCAGGAACAACAATTGCTTCAGATTGTAAAAAAAACTACTAGGGAATGGAACGTACAAGACAGTGTGTTCCTAAAGAAATTACTGTTACTTCAAGTCAAGTTTTACCACCATTGATGTGCAGTGATCATGGGATTATAAAGGTTAATTTGTTGCTAGATAATTCTGCCAAACTGAAATCTAAAACAATGCACAGAAGGTTAATTATAGATTATATGGAAGCAATACAGTCACTATGTAAAAGTAACCGGAGTGAGGTGTTCAGTGAAATAAAACTGCAAATAGAATGTGGAAAGTTTTGAAAGAGAAATTGTTTGAGTGCAAAGAATCAAAAAATGTTTAACATCAGGATCTAGGCATACAACATCAGGGGATATGTTTCCATAAGAACAAGATATTTGCTAAAGATGAAAGACAAAAATATAAGAAATGGAAGAGAGGTCAAACTACAACTATGAAAACTGAAATAAACAAGCTGGAACAACAGATTAAGCATAGTGTGAGACAAGATCAAAAAGAATTGAAGACAATTTATATAAAGATATTAAGCATAGTAGGAAACCTTTTTATAGATATGTAAGATGTGGAAGGAGTAAAGACAAAGAAATGGATAAACTGTGTGCAGATTTTAAAATGTATTCTCAGACAAAACAGATTATAAATATATTTACAAAATCTTATGCAAAACAGTTTGACCACACAAAAGGGGGTAATAAGTTGTCCTAGTGACATCCAGGTAACCCCAGATACTGAAATCAAATTAGATTATATTAGAAAAGAACTGCTCAAACTGAATCCAAAGAAAGCACAGGGAGGATACGGAATTAGTAACAATGACCTGAGAACACTTCAGCTAGAACTTACGATACCATTATATTTATTATTCACTAAGTCATATAAATATGGAGAGATTCCTCAAGATTGGAGACATGCGCTTATTAAGCTTGTCTTCAAGGGAAATGGGAGCAGGACAAATCCAGAGTTATATAGATTACCCTTAAGTCTACTTTCATGTTGTGGAAAAATAATGGAGAAGGTAATATTGAATAAGTTATTGTCAGAACTGGATAGGTTGGGACTTGAAACCATATATCAGAATGTATATGTTGAAAGCAGATCTATTACCACCTGTAACAAGATGTTTTATAATGATATAATAACAGCTATGAATGAAAAAGTGCACTGTGATGTACTTTATATAAATTTAACTTCAGCATTTGACAGGGTCATACATAAAACACTGATCAATAAATTAGTGCAACTAGGTATTGATGTACTCTTGGTAAGATGCATAGCTGCATGGCTTACAAATAGGACATGGAAAGTATCATACAGCAACTGGACAGGCAAAATCCTTGGTTACAGTCAGGGTGTCCCACAGGGCTCTGTCCTAGGCCCTTACTTGTTTAGATTGTATCTTTCAGACCTAACTTTTTCATCAAAGGTGTTCTACTGTCTATTTCCAGATGACCTGAAATTGGGTAAACTGATTACATGTGTTACAGATAAGGCATGTCTGCAAAATAACTTGACTAATTTGACCATTAGAGCACAGGCAAATAATATGCTGATAAATACTTCAAAAACTAAACATATGAGATTTGGGAGACATAAACTGAAAGGTGAATATTTAACACACCACACAGTGATTGAAACTGTAGACTCATTTAAGGACCAGGGTATATGGGTAGATTCAGCTATGAGTTTTTCTAATCATATCAACCAATTGGTTAATGATAGTTATAGAACTATCGGTTGTATAAAAAGATTTATAAAGTCTAGGAAATCAAAAATGATTAACTTATTTTTTGTTAGTTACATTAGACCCAAATGTGAGTATGGAATAACAATATGGAAACTCTATAAGAAACAAGCATGAGTAAACTGGAAAGAGTACAGCGGAACTATACCAAGGGCATCCATGAATGTGAAAATTTAAGTTATTATGAAAGACTAAAATATCTGAACCTGTACAGTGTCTCTTACAGATATTTAAGAGGAGATCTTATTCAGGTATATAGGGCATTTAGAGACAACTACCTCTGTGAATGTTTGGGGTTATCAAAAAGTACTAGAGAATCATCAGATAACCGATGTAGAAGATTCTATAGGAATGAGAAATTGGTTTTCTGAAAGAGTAGCTGATGCATGGAACAAACTAACAAATTACATTAAAGCAAGTACTAGTTTAGATATGAGACAAACGAGACAAAGCAAAAAATGTGACAGAGAAATAAAAGCTGGATGAAATGGAGAAATACTAAAAACCCAACTGATCATTTAAAATTTAGACACCTCAGGAATGCCAGAAAAAAATCAATATTCCATGATAAAAAAACTATTACCTGAAATTCCAACAAACCCAACATCAAAACCCACAAAAATTCTGGTCAGGAATAAATAAATTGCTCCATCCTGGTCAATCCAAAACACCTACCCCCACTAATTTGACTCAAATTTCTCCCAACCAAATTGCTGATACTTTTAACAAATTCTTCTCGGAAACTGTTCAGTCCTTAGCTAACAGCTTACCACCTGTTACCACCACTGAGTCACCCCTGCCAACCAACTTACCCCATTTATTGCATCTGCAGCCTGTTCCAACATCTCTCATACACACCCTACTTCTTAAACTTAAACCATGCACTCCATCAGCTGACCTCCTCCCAGCTGAATACCTGCAAATGGCAGCTGGAGTACTTGCTACCCTATTTCCATCTTAATTAACAGAACCATTACAGAACGTTCCATCCCATCTCTCTGGAAAGTCTCGCATATTATCTCACTACATAAGGGCGGTAACTCAAATGAACTCTCAAACTTCCACCCCATAGCCCTACTTCCCCTTAGCAAAAATTATGAAGAGCTGTATTCATCGTCAACTACTTGATCATCTCCTCCAAAATCACCTACTTGTGGACTGCCAACATGGTTTTAGGCCTTCCCATAGTACTACAACTGCTCTCCTATCATTTTCAGACTGCATTAATAAAAATCGTAACAATAGCTTGCTGTCTTCAGCCCTCTTTATTGCCCTCTCCAAAGCATTTGACATGGTTAATCATCAATTATTGTCAGATATACTTAAATCTCTTTCATTAGATACCCAGACAGTCAACCGGTTCAAGTCCTACCTAGGTAATAGACAACAAGCAGTCTTCTGGGACAATAAACTATCCACTCTGCTCCCTATCACTCTTGGAGTCCCACAAGGCTCTGTTCTAGGACCCCTCCTTTTTACTACTTCCATAAATGATCTGAAAACCTCCCTTCCACAAACCACTTGCATACAATATGCCGATGACTCAGCTTTAATATGTACTGCCTCCTCTTCTGCAGAACTTCAATCCAGTACCCAAAAAGTATTTACCTTAGTTGGAAACTGGTTCTATCAACGTTGTCTCCTCCTTAACCCAAAAAAAACTAAATTGTTATTGTTCTTTCCCACTCAGACGTCCGGTGCTATTAACTTCCCAGTTACATGAAAAAATGGTACTGCAATAACTCCTGACACAACCACTAAACTTTTAGGTGTAACAATTGATCATAATCTCAACTTCGACATACATATTAACCTAACCATTAAATCTTGGTTTCCTCTACAGACTTAAACCATTTCTCACAGCTTCAGCCAGGAATGCTATTGCCCGGACTCACTTAATTTCCACCCTTCTCTACGCATCACCAATTTATACAAACCTATCCAAAAACAATCTTAATAAGTTGCCAACATCTTATAATAACACAACCAGATTTGTCACTGGTGCCCCTTTTCAAACCCACCACTGCCAAAATCTTAAACTGCTAGGATGGCTGGAATTGCAAAACCATATTCTTATCCAGCAACTTACTATTGTTCACAAGATCTTACATCATCCCACAGACACTCCCATACTCTGAATCTTATCAACCCATATAAAAATCTTGCAACCCTAAGATCAGCAAATAGGGCAGTAGTTGCTACTCTAAAATCCAACAACAAATCTGGAGATTGCCTGTTTACTAATGCTGTTGGTAATGCTTGGAACAAACTTCCAAGTGAACTAGCATCCCTTTCATCTACCCCAATTTTCAGGAAGCAACTAAGAATCTTACTAAAATCCCAGTGGCTATGCCCATGTGTGCAAATCCTGACTGACACTTTCTCCTCTTGTATGACCACCCTTACTGTCTATAACATCTATTTTCAGTTGCTTTGTTATTCTATATTAATTTCTACACTTCCTATGGTACCTTTATGGACAAAAAAAAAAAAAAAAAAAAAAACGTTATTAATTATTTACCTGAAAACTTTTACTCTGTACTATTTCTTAATTTGAATCACCAGCCATTTCTGGTATGCTCTGTCACAGCACTGTGTAATTGATCATTATATAACATGTTTTTAGCTATGTCAGATAATAACTATATTGTTAATAGCCACAGTTAATTCTCTTTGTAATTGTTTTTAATGTGTGGAGCTTTTCTCCCCGGGCCTCCGCTGAAAATGGAACTATATCCAGTTGGGCTATCCCGGTCAACAAATGTAAAATAAATAAATAAAATAATAAATAAATAATATTTTTAAGAACAGCCTGGGCACTTATTATGGGAACAAGTGTTTTGATATACTGGGAAGCTAGAAGGGCTTTTAATGCACATGCTTGAAATATTTGTATGTACATATGCAGGAAAGTGTGTACATATCATAACAGTAGGGTAAGGACATACATTATTTTTTTTCGCCAATTATCAAATATGCTAAGGAAGGGAAAGAGACTTGCTTTACAGATTGTTAGGGTCTGTGGGATGTATTTGGTGTAAAATGATGAGTTTTTATGAATAGGGAAAGGTTTAAAATTTAACAGTGGATTGGGTAAAAAGTAAAGAATAGTAAGAAACGATAAGGAGTTCTGGAAGGAATATTGTACTAGGGGGGAATTTTATTCAACATTGAAAGATCAGTGGCTGAGTTTGAAGGAAAATACTAAAAGGATTATAAACAAAAGGGAAGATATATAAGAAGGAAAAATATATGTTTAAAGGAAAGAAAAAGAAGCATCTGCTTTAGGAAAAAAAATGAAAAAAAAATGATGCAATATTGAAAGTCTGAGAAAGCAGTAAAGTCTTATAAACAAAATAAAATAGAAATAGTATAAAAATATGACTCCAATATATATAGATGTGTGTGTGTGTGTGTGTGTGTGTGTGTGTGTGTGTGTGTGTGTGTGTGTGTGTGTGTGTGTGTGTGTGCTTGTCTTTCGGCTTTTTCCCAGTTAGGGGTCGCCACAGCGGAACTCCGGTCCGCTAATGATCGGCAGTAGATTTTCATGAATGCCGAGGTGCCAGCTCGACGTCCAACCTTCAACGAAGGCATGCCCATTTACGCATGTCTTTTGAACGCCCACCCAACCACGGGGAGGACATGCAGACTCCACACAGAAGGCACTCCCTGCACTCCAGCCGAGAATCAAATGGGAAAACCTCTTGCTGTGAGGCAACAATGCCACCGCTGCACCACGGTGGATTCTGTGTGTGTAAATATACACATATATATATATAGATATATATATATATATATATATATATATATATATATATATATATATGAATCTATTTAAATCCATTGAATACTACTTTTATCAGTATGCATAATTTCAATCCAGATTTATCTACATAAGGCATGGCCATACATTATCACTCATGCTGCAAGAATTGATTCTCTGTGCATGCAAAACCCCCCAAAAACAAAAAAAAAAAGCATAATTTTTGCAGAGGCGCCAATCCCCCTGCCCCTACATTCCCTTCTAATTATATATTCTAACCCCAAGATTGCACAGTCTCTAGGAAAAGGGTATATTTC
>NC_056731.1:1398332239-1398382239 GCF_019279795.1 Protopterus annectens
AGACTGAAACATAGGAGATTAACTTGCAAAACTCCAGAAGAATAGTTGAGATTGAAGTACTTTACTGCTTGGCCATAAAAAGAGATGGTATCTTTCAGTTTCAGTGCAACAGCAGACATAATGTCTAGAACTATAAGTTTTTTTTTTATTGTCTTTAAATGTGGAGGAATGTAAATTATTTTACGACTTCCATCATTTACCTTAGATCTAAGAGACGTCCTTGTTTAGGTATTTTCACAGAGAGATGTTAAATGCTACCAGCTACAGTGGGGTTTTCACCTGGGATAGTCAGATGACAATAGGTGATGTCATGCTGCAAGTATCCCAACAGTAATATTTGAAATATTAATTTAAGAACTCTCTGAGAGAGAGAGACTAAGCATTTTGTATTTGTCTTTGACCTGACATCAGCTGGAAAACCCAGTCACCACACTTGCCTTGCCCTGTAAGTGACTTAACTAGGGTCCAGTAATTTCTTTTACATATAGTCAGGAATATAGCTGAACTTGATTTAGATTTTTTTTCTTTATTTTTTTGAAACTATCGTGTAATGTTGTTTTAAACATTTCCTGTGATTTTGAACTCTGAAGTAACTGTGATTGTTTACAGATATTATCTTATTCTTTTATTATTTATTATTAAATATATTTAAACATTTCAATTGTGGCTGGTCTGTCTAGAGATATTTAAGCTCTTAGAGTTCTTGCATATCTATTTAGTGACACTGTGCAGGCCACTTCTAATAACATTGCTCTTGATAAAACTATCATTTGCATTAATAGTAGCATTACACAGTAAGACTGGACACCCTTTGCTAAGACCCTTAAAGTAGCTAATAAGTAGTGGCTGGTGGCAGTGATAACTACCTTATAGTCTGGGCAAAAGGGGACACATCTAGTAAATCTGTGCCAGCCTTTCCCAGTTGTGTGTGTTTGTGTGTGTGTATAAATCAAATCTCAAAGTGTGTGTGCCAGCTACTTGGGCAAGGACACGAAGAACTGGTTAGACAGAGAGGGTGCTGGAGGTCTTGGCTTGGCTCTTAGCTGAGATCTCAACTCTAGAGCTGTGCCAGTCTGGAGTCTTATTGGGGATCTGGAGAAAGAGGGAGAAACCAGCCCCAGACTGACTGTGGTCTATGTGTGCTCTTAAGGAAAATTGCACTTTACTTTAGGTTTTCTTGTCATCCTTCCAGTATGTATGTCCTCCACTGTTGCTACTGGTGAGGATTGAGGCTCCTTGATTACTGGGCCAGTGGTGGGTCATCACAAGGTCTCATTTAGCTTATCAGCATTTTAGAAAGTTGGACCTCATCTGCTCTTGACCATATGATCAACTTTCAGTAAAAGTTGAATAATTTTCATGGAGAACACAGTAGAGTGGGTGATGTGAGAATTTACATCCCCCCCCATGTAGTATGATCTAGGAGTTGGTGGATATATATATATATATATATATATATATATATATATATATATATATATAATTTGCAGGGGTGTGGGGGTGTAGAGGGTTTGCCTGTCTGCAAAAACATGGATTTTGGTTGTTTTGTTAAGTTCAACTTTTCAGAAAGTCAGTCATATGGTTTCTAACATACGATGTTCAACTTTCCAAAAAGGTGATCTTCTGACACAGATCCATATAAATATATATGGGCTTCATCCAGACACACACACACACACACACACACACACACACACACACACACACACACACACACACACACACACACACACACACACACACACACACACACACACACACACACACACACACATATATATATATATATATATATATATATATGTGTGTGTGTGTGTGTGTGTGTGTGTGTGTGTGTGTGTGTGTGTGTGTGTATGTATATATATATATATATATATATATATATATATATATATATATATATACATATATATATATATATATATATATATATATACGTACATACACACACATATACATATACATATACACACAACATAGATAAAGATAGATAAATATCTATAGATAAAATCCAGCAAAAAACTTCAGTGTAAAATGCAAAATATATAATGACCAATGTAATCTAAAAAGCACAAAACAAACCAGTTTCACTGCAGAATATCAGCCGCCTCAATGCAATGTAAACAGCAGTCAGATATTAAGCAAATTTATGCAAAGGACTGGTTGATCATGTGATCATCCTACACCAGTCATCTTTATAAGGTATATATAAGTAATAATACCATGAAGCTTGTAAAATACATTTATACAAAATAAGTAAATTCTTATATCTAGACACCAAATGTATTCATTTAGTTTGCTTGTATTTTAATTTGTACCCACCACCCAGCTGTCCTTAAACTCTGTGCAGTATATGCATTTTATGTGGTTTGTGTGGATATATACAAATACGGGTGCATTTCAGTGAGTCATCTCTTCATTTAATTGAACTTGACTTATTTTCACAGTGTTTAAGTCAGTTGACTATGACTATGATTTAGTTTGTCTTTGCCAGTATAGTTGTGCACTCACTGCAGTTATGGTTGTACACCCCCTCATGTTGGAGGTATGGGAGGTTCTGTTCTTATGCAAAGCATTTATTAGGAGTAACTATATTGGGGTCATGTTCTGAGGCTTGTAAAGTATCGTAGGGCAATTAAGTGTTTAATTTGCAGTAGTCTTAGCTGACATAGTGTTATTGATGTTTTCATGTGTGAATGTTTGCAAAGTGTACCTCTTGAAGTTTTGTCAGTCATACAAGGAAATGCCCATCGTGATGTTTCTTGGATGGGTTTTGCATAGAGGACAGACCCATATCAATGGACAATAAGAAGACAGTGTTGAGGCTCAACTTCTGATGAAAAGTCTGTCAAAACTCTCATTTTTATAATCATCATGTTTTTTGATAAAACAATTCATTTTTCACACATTTATCACAAATCTTGCTCTCAAGTGCCATTTTGTTTTCTGCAGTATGAATGACAAATGTTTATGAGCCACATTTCTTCAATTTTTCTGCAAGGTAACTACATTACAAGCATCGACATCTCAGGAAGCTTGTTGAAACCTTCCTGCTATTAGTGAAGAAACCGTGAGAACATTTACCACTTTAACTTTTGAAAAGTGGAGGAGAGGTAAGATTTTTCTTTATAAATTCCAAGCACTCACTGAGCCAAAATCTATCATAGACAAAGCATGTATTTTTCATAAGAAATAAATGGTTCAGGAGTCAGTAGATACGTATTAGTTAATTCATTCATTCATTCATTCATTCATTCATTCATTCATTCATTCATTTTTTATTGACATTTGATTACTTACAGACTTTACTAAATACTTTGCATGACATCTGATTACTTATGTAACTCGACTGAAAAAGTGACTTGTGAGAGTAAATTAATTTGGCTGATTCATAGATCACAGCTAGAAAATTTTATGGAATCAGAAATGGTCAGTAAACAGGCAGATTAAGGGGGAAAAGATCTGACACTGTGTAAAATGAATACTGAGTTTAGAATAAGTAATAGTGAACTTACAAATATTTAGCTTAAAATCAAGACTAAAGTGTAGTAATAGGGTAAAATAAGCAATGTGAATGAAATGAGCAGTTTGGATTCACATCAGGATGCAGGACAATTGACCTGATGTTTGCAGTGAGACAGATACTTGAGAAGAAGATCAAGATGAGGAGAGAGTCCCAGTGGACATTGTTAGACTTGGAGAAAGCATATGACAAGGTCCCAAGAAAGCTGATCTGGGCAGTACTGAGGTGGTTTGAAGTCCCAGAAACATTAGTAAAATTAGTGCAGGCTATGTACAAGGACCCAATGACTCAAGTACAAACATTGTTTGGCCTCACAGAGGGGTTCCCAGTGGGAATGGGTGTACACCGGGGTCAGCTCTGAGCCCACTGCTGTTCATACTGCTGATGGGCTACATTAGCAAGCAGGTCAGAGGGGACAGATCTACAATGTTTCTGTATACAGACAATGTGGTATTACAGGCAAACTCTGAGCAAGAACTTCAGCAAAGGATAGGAGAATGAAATGAAAAACAGAAGGCACATGGGATGAAACTAAGCACAGATAAAACAGTGGCAATGGCAGCAAATGGAGGAAATCAGAAGAAGCTGAGAATTGAGATAGAAGGAAAGATAGTGGAACAGGCAAACAGCTTCAGGTATCTGGGAGGGGTGGTTGAGGAGAAAAGAGGTTTGAATAAAGAGGTCAAAGCTAGAATCAGAGGGGCTGCAGCCAACTGGCATAGAGTGTCAGATGTAGTCTATGACAGAAAAATGCCAAAGAAGCTGAAAAGTAAGGTGTACAGGACAGTGGTGCGACCAGTACTACTGTACCTGGGCAGTAAAGGCAGAACAGTTGAAGAAGCTAGAGGTGATGGAAATGAAGTGCCTGAGAAGGTTGGTAGAATGCACACTGTGGGACAGATGAAGAATTGAGGACATAACAGCAGAAGCCAAAGTAGCTCCAATCCAGAAAAGATCAAAGAGAACAGATTATGGTGGTTTGGACACATGTGCCGAAAATCAGAAGATAATCTGATAAGGAAGATTTGGGATAGAAAGGAAGAAGTTAAGAGAAAGTGAGGATGTTCAGCAAAGAGGTGGATGGATTGTGTGATGGAAGATCTGTGACAGTCAAGCATGAGTGTTGAAGAAAGCAGGAGTGTGGCACTGAATCAAGAGGGATGGCGATAGTTAACAAAATACCCCGACCCTATGTAGAAAATGGGGAAAAGGGGGTTGATGATGATGAATGATGATGATGAAGCAATGTGGATAAGAATGAGGAAAACTAAGCCTAAAACTGTTAAAGATTTAAAAAAGAGAGAAAAACAGCTTCTGGTGACCACATATTATCCAATAAGAGTCCAGTAATAAACAAGCAGGTGGAAAGCACACCATTGCAAACATTATGCAGGTAAGCAAAAGCAGAAAAAGCGCATTGCAAAGCTTTTAGTAAAATCTATAAGCTTTGCAGAGGTCATAACCATTTTGTAAAAGAATGTAAAAAGTGAAATAAACTGTTGCAGCAAGATGTTAAACATTTGAAAGTAAAGAGTAGTGTGATGCTGAAATGTTTATTGATACAATTGAAATGTGTATGGTTATTGAAATGCATGCTTAATACAGTTTTAGAATAACCAATACTTTAACAAAGAATAGATGCATTAATTTCAAGCTGTTATTTTTAGCATGTATAGTTAATAGATAGGTTGTTAATTAAAGGTACCTCACTTGTATTTAAGCTAGTTACTGAAACAGAGGATGATATAATCTCAGAATCAATTGTACAAGTACTGAATTTAGACAATTCAAGTCAGCTTCTGTCATATCATATTACAAACGAAAGCCTTTGGATCACTTCTTGCTAGACTTATGATTACAAATGTAAAAATTTAGACTGTTGTTTTAGATGCTGTCCCTGCATTTTAATTAAGGAAACCAAGTATTATGGGTAGAAAAAAACTTTTGAAACACTTGGCATGGAGAAAAAATGCTATACAGTTGCAAGGTACCTTATTTGCTACAGGATGCAACAAATGCTTAGCAAAAGGTTAGAATATTAAGCTTGATAGCACTGGAGTAGTACAGAGTAGGAACATTTACTTATTTGCAGTGAATGGTCATAGAAATCTTCAGTACACATGTGGGTTCCCTATTTTAATTTCTGTATGATGCTACTACCCAAATGTGGGCTGATGAACACATATATGTAAAGAAACATCAGTTATTACCACAATGTTTTAGGCGCAGTTATTTCACATTTCCAGCCACATCAATTTCAGCTTCATATTCAAAATGTACTCCATGATTTGCATGACTGTGAATCATGGAACATGCCATGGAATTATTACAGCAAACCTGCTGGGTTCCTGGAATACCTCAGATATGTAGTTATATATGCACACTGGTTATATTGTAAAATACTTCTATGAATTGCATAGTGCTGTATTATGTGATATCATTGTGTGATAGTCTACCATCTTTATAAATACCGACCTGTGATTTTGGAGAGCTTCACTGATTCACTGTTGAGAGACAGATTTTTCTGTTCCATTAATCATGACAAAGTGAGAATCAACTAATGTCTGAGTTGAAATAGCTTTGGGTAAAATTGTTAACGTGTAATACAGCAAAATTAACTATTATTTAAATAAATGAGACAGATAATGTTCTTGATTTGTATAGAATCAAAATAAAGAAATGAAGTAAAACTACAAAATAAACAGCATAACTCTGTTAGGGCACTATATAATATAAAAACTGCTTCAAACCATACAGCAGCAAAGATACTTAACACTATGCTTGAAAATCAGAAGGGTATACTTCAGCATTTACCATTTTGTTCAAGCTGTGGTTAACTGCATGATGATAAACTATGTCAAAAACATAATACACAATACAGGAAATGTATATTGTTTCACCATTCCCTACAGTCCACATATTACGGAGGAAAGAGGAAAATGTCACAGAAATTATTTTGTGTGCTATGGATACAAATAAAACTGTTGACTGCTCAGTTGTTGATTCAAACTGTTCAGAGTTAGATGTTTATTACTGCAACTGATGGATCTAAGGTACATAGTCTCTGCAAAGACATTTCAGCAATGTTGTCAGTGCAAAAATCGTTAGATGAGAAAGTTGACAATAAATGGTAAAAATTAAAAATTTAAGTTTTATACTAAAGATAAAGGTAATTGTCTTAGCAGAGAAAGAATTCAGGAAATTAGATATGAAGGGCTCACTTTGGAAGTCTAAAACTGTTGTTCTATTTTGGTTACAAATTAAAACGACTGGGTCAGTAAGATTCACACTGTGTTTATAAAAATAAAAGCTGCTATCTTCTCTTTAAAGCATTACAATACAACTAAGCATACCGGGGACCCCAGGAAACTACCCTTAACTACACAGGGTAAATACCTAAAATGATTTTTCAACAAATGGGGTTAGTGGATACATGGAATTATTCCAGTGATGGCAAACCTTTTGGGTTTGGCATGTCAAAAGTTCCTCACACAAAATAATTCAGTGCACTTCACATGAGCAAGGAATGCAAATGCAGTGTCTTTGGTAACTCAGGTGTTGGTGATCTCTGACGTGTCACCCAAAACATTCTGGTGTGTGTCACCTTTGACAGGTGTGTCATAGGTTCGCCATCACTGTAGGCTTTACTATCTTTCCAGGAAGACACCAACAATAATAGTCTTATATAGACAAGATTGCTATTGTTAAAGAAAAGCATTGTTTGTTTGAGACAGTATTTGTTGAGCCCATGACCTTTTCAGACGATGTACTACTGCACCTTAGAGTCTTCCTTGATTGACCTGACTCTGTAGTAAACAATGGAGATTCTGTACATATATGTTAGACAACAGATGTGTGCCATGGAGCATGTATTAAGTACTGTGTTTTGTAGCTTGTGCCAACAGCTAGGTAGGGGGGTTTATGTCACTAACGTCAACTTATGTGTATGTTTGTGTTCAGTTAGCTCTCATTTGGGAAGCCATTTTAAGTTGGCCATGTAGCCTAATGGATAAGGTGTCTGACTTTGGATCAGAAGATCGTAGGTTTGAGTACTCCATGGTTGTACAAAAAGTAATATAGTCTTTTTGGGTTACAAGTTGGTATAATGGTTAAAGTATTTGCCTCACAGACACAAAGTACAGGGTTTGATTCTTACCTTTAGGAGGGAAATTGGCTAGGCTTAAAATGGCCCACAAGGGCAGCTAGCATAGTAAAAGGCTATTAACCTATTAGCTTCATGCAAGAATTAGTCAAGCAACTGAGAGATGCCTTGCAGGTTTCTTGACTATTGACCCCTCAAAGGTAGTGCAGTTTTAAAGAAATGGCTAAATCCTTTCTCCAGAAATATTTTAGGGATAAGAAAACATGGGACAATCTTAAATATAAAAGAGTTTTACAGGAATTGAGGCACTTAGAGAAATCCTGCTCCTTTATCTAAGGGAAACAGCGAGAGAGAGAGCTATGGCCTTAAGAAGACAGCTCCAGAGACAAATCGATCAAAAGTTCATTTTTAAGAAACAAGCCCTAAATACTTTTTATTTTTCAAACAATACAAAGGCTTTGCACTCTCTGGCCTTGAAACCTAGACAGTAGCGGGTGGAGTATACAATAGTTAAGATGAGATACAATAACAATGGCAGCTGGCAAATAACACCATCAAGGATGTTGAGGCTGATGTGAAAATATTATACGGACTTGTATGCTGCAGGTCAGTATGAGTAAACTCAGATCAAGGAAGTACAAAATTATCTTATGAATATTAATTTATGCAAGCTCACTCCTGAACAGGTACATTTAATAAGCCCCACTGTATCATAGGAAGAATTAGGACTAACATTAAAATCTCAGCAAAGAAAGAAGTCTCCAGGGCCTGATAGCATCCCAGTGGAGTTTTGGAAGTTGCTGGGTCCAGAATTAGACGAAGCTTAGTTAGCCTTGATGTACCAAATTGTACACGCGGCAACTGGGATCATGGCAACAAGCAGTGGTCACTGTTCTATTTTTTATTTATTTATTTTATTTTGCATTTGTTTATCAGGAACATCTGACTGGGCCAAATGCCTGTTTTCAGCAGAGGCCCAGGGAGAAAAGCTCCATAAAAAAGAAGTTTACATAACAAAAAACAAAATTTACAATAAACATATTTTAGAAAGAAGTACTGTTAACAGAAGACATTGTATACAATTCAGTATATATGATTACGTTAATGGCTCTGAATACAATAGTAGTACCATAGAAAATAAAGCGGAAATGGCAGATACATTTTTAAATATGAGTAAACAAACAACCAGGAATGGATTGTGAAAACAGAGGAGAGTATCTATGTAGGTGTGAAATGTATAGAGTTAGGTAGATATACAATAAGGGAGAGATTCATAGTGTGAAAGTGTATGTGTTAGAGAAGCATTGTTTTAGCCAGGTATAGTACAAGTGCAAAGCCACTTGTTTGTGTTCCTTTAGGAGTTGTTTAAATCTAGAAGTTTTCAGTCCTGTTGAGTATTGTTTGTGGTAATAAATTCCAGGATTTAGATACTTGGTGTGAGACTCGGGAATCCCCAAGGCTATTATTTGATTTGGTTACTAATAGAAAGTTTTTGTTGGAGGATCTTAGTGATTTAGGACAGGAAGAGGGTTGAACCAGGTGTATGAGAGCAGGGCAGTTTTTTTTTTTGGGGGGGGGGTGGAAGATGGTGTGAGTAAAAATTAATTGATTAAGGTGAGTAGACTGGGAAGTTTAAGCTATTTTACTTGGTGCAGTGCAGTGCATTGGTGTGATCTGTGAGGGAAGTTTGAAGCGAATCTTGCTATTTTGTTATAACACGACTCAAATTTGTTTGTCAGTTTTTCAAAGGTTTGTGAATAGTGGTGAAGTGTATAGTGGGGTGGAAAGTAGATGAGTTCTGGATATGGCAATTCTGGTGGAGTTAGTTAGGAAGGGCTTGATTATATAGAGGGACCCTAGCTTAATGTGTACTTTTTTAATAGTCATTGCAAGGTGTTTCTCAATTCTAAGGTTATTGTCAATGGTCACCTCTAGGAGTTTAGTGTGTTCCACTGTTTTATTACTGTCTTATTGTAGGAATAGCTGGAGAATGGGGGTGGGTGGTCATGTAGTTTGTTATTGATAAAGAGCATGAGCTTAGTTTTACTGGGGTTGAGAACAAGTTGTGAGTCAGAAAGGTAATTTTCTAAGTCACTGAACGCTATCCAAGTAATTTGTAGGAGTGCAAGTATGGAGGATGCAGAACAATAAGGGAGGTGTCATCAGTGTATTGGACAATGATTGCATTGTGAGTGGCTGTGATGAGTTTATTAGTAAAAATAGTGAAATTAGTGAGCTGAGTATGGATCCTCAAGGTACACGACAGAGACAAGTAATAGAGAAGTGATTTTGTTATGCCATTTGACTGCCGGTTGTTGGTCAGATAAATAACTAAGAAACCATGAGAGGGCAGGTTGGGACATATTTAAAGAGGCTAGCTTGTTCAGAGGTTTCTGATGGGAGACTGTGTCTAAAGCTTTTGACATGTCAAAAAAGATAGAGGATACATGGAGGCCAGTATTTCTAAGCTGGTTGATTGAATTACCAAAGCTAACAAGGGCAGTGGTGGTGCTCCGCTTTGGTTAAAACTGTGCTGGGATGCAGATCAAAGGTTATTGTTTAGCAGGTAGTGGAGTAGCTATGTTTGGATGCATTTTTCAAGAATCTTGGCAATGGGGGGGATGGCTATTGGCCAATAGTTATTGAGTTCCATTGATGAGCTACCTTTGTGCAGTGGGATGATGTGAGAGGTTTTCCATATTTTTGAGATGTAATGTTCAGTAATGGGCCAGTTGATTAGGATAGAAATATGGAAAAAGATGACATCTGATGTTATTTTTAAGAAATTTAACTGCAGTGGTGGTGCTGCGGTAGTGTTGTCGCCTCACAGTAAGACATTGTCCTGTTCGATTCTCAGCTAGAGCATCTTCTGTGTGGAGTCATGTGTGAATGGGCGTACCTTCATTGAATGTTGTGCGTCAGGACTGTCAACTCAGCACGTAAAAATCTACTGCCAATCATTAGCAGACCGGAGTTCCGCTGTAGCGACCCCTAACCAGGAAAAGCCGAAAGACACAACAACAACATTGAGGATCATTTTGATGGAGGCCAAAAATCCAGTTCATCTGACCTCCTATCAACCTGTTTCAATCCTTAACCAGGATTATAAAGTTTTGATGTCTTTTATGGCCAAGATATTAACCAAATATATGCCCTCACTGGTTCACCAAGATCTGTTTTTTTTTAATAGACGGAAGGAGCATGTCTGATAATGCCTTGAGGACGTTTTGATGCTTAATGATGCTTACAAATCCCGTAACCCTCTTTTACTGCTAAGTTTAGATGCAGAAAACAGCCTTTGATAGGGTGTCCTAGGAATTCCTTTTTGAAACCCTGTGACTATTTGGATTTCAGGCTCAGTTTGTAAAACTTATGCAGGTCTTATATAAAAGTGCTTCTGCCAGAATTAAGTAACACCAGGCTTTTTTCTCACTGTTTCAGTTGTATAGGGGTACACGGTAAGGTTACCTACTGTCCCTCTTATTATTTGCTCTATATTTGGAGCCTTTGGCTCAAGCAATTAGGTATTCACCAATTAAGGGATATATGTGGGGCAATACAGAATTGAGGTTATCTCTCTTTACAGATGATATTCTAATATCTCTATCCTATCTTCAAAGGGTTCTGATTTTAATTTTTGATATATTGTGCAAATTTGGTATATTGGCTGGGTATAGAGTAAATATCAAAAAAACTAAGGCAATCTCAGTTAATCTGGCCCATGCTAGAGATTTTATTCAATTCTTTCCCATCCTGGACCCCCCCCCCCAAACAAAATAAAATACTTAGGTATATTGGTGATGGATACAGTCCAGCACACAGTTAATATGACCTACAAGGTAATGATGGGTAAAATTCAGGAGCATTTAACAAGATGAAAAGAGAACCCTTTGGAATTAGACCAGAAGGCACAGGCCTTGAACTGGTTGGTATTGCCATTATTACTAAATAATTTCCTGATGATGGTTCTTCCTCCTGGACATAAGATTTTTCAAATGTTAAGAAGGAATATGAGGGAGTTTATTTGGGGAAAGCAGCATCTCTGAGATTCTTGAGATAGGCTGGAACTAGCACCATCACTTTATGGAATTTCAGTTCCTCATTTGGAATTATACTGGACAGCTGTAGCCTTAGCCACTGTATCTAGACTTCAAAATTGTCTTCTGTTTGGAAGGATATGATTTTTAGAGCGGGTAGAGTGTCCAGAACACTTCTATTGCTTTGAGGTGTTTAAAAGTGACAAGAAAAGTCAAGATCTTGCATTATCAATAACGTGTATGGAGAAACTGAACCCTCCAAGCAGTGACTTGGTCCCTAGATATAAATAGATATAGATATAGGGATCTATGTCATAAGATTTAAAGCTCTAAAGGCCAAAAACCAAAATATCTAAAACTCAAAACAGCAAAAGCATTTTTAATGCAGGGGTGCAATTGCCCCTGCACCCCCTACAGTACCAGCTAATTATATATACCAACTCTGAGATGGAGAAGAGACAAATGATGAATTTCCTATCTCCCATCTAATCATCAAGATTTGTCTTGAAGAATGCTAATGAGGAGCTTTGTTTGATATAGATAGGTAGTTTGTTCCAGAGTATGGGAAGTCTCTGGGACAGGAATCTATCCCTTCAGCATGTTCTGTTTATTGTGGTGACAAAGTTTAGGTCCCTAGAGTGTGTAGCTCAGAGGGATTGGGATTTCTTTGTGTGGAGCATGTCCAACAGCTCTGGGTTTGACATAGCTTTGTATGTTAGGCAGAGATCGCCTCCGAGTAGGCGATATGCGACAGAGTAAAGCTGAAGTTTTTTGAGACAGTCTGAGTAGGGCATCTGTTTGAGGCCGATAATCCTCTTTGTGAGGTATTTCTGTGGCCTTTCCAGTTGTTGTAGATGTCTTGTGAGGTATATACCAAAAGGGGCGTTGGACTCTGTAATGGGTCTAATGAGTGATGAGTAGAGGGGAACAGTGACCTCTTTTTTCCTGGATGAGAAACATTTTGTGATGAGGTGTGCCACATAGAAGGATTTCCTGACTACTGTAGTGATGTGATTATCAAAGGAGAGACTACAGTCCACCTGTGTCTCAAGGTCTCTTATCACACTTTCAGTGTTAAGTAGACTACCACCTATGTGGTAGTTCATGGGTACAGAGTTTTTACCAAAAGGGATGACAATGCACTTTTTGGCATTGAGCTTGAGGCCATGACTTTGACACCAGGAATCTGTCTCAGTGAGGCTCTTTTGCAGGATGTCCACATCATTAGGAGTTTTGATTATGGCTCCTAGTTTGCAGTCTTCTGCGAACTTTGTTAGCCAAAGACCTTCTGTGTTAGCCTGTACTTCAGAGAAGTATTTACCAAACATGAGAGGACCTAGGACTGAACCCTGTGGTACTCCACTTGTCACTGGTCTGAAGTTGGATTTAGAGTCTGCTACTTTCACAGTGTGGGTTCTGTCAGTGAGCCAGTTGGCAACCCATCTTGTGACATAGGGATTTATACCTAGTTTAGTGAGTTTGTCTATATTTCCAGAGTGGGGGATGGTGTTGAAAGCCTTGGCGAGATCTAGATAGGTTGTGTGTACCACCTTACCCTCATATACTGCTTTGGTGACTGCTTCAAAGAAGTCTATCATGTTTAGGAGACATGATCTGCCTTTTATAAACCTGAAATGGGTAGGGTCCAGAATTTGGAGATTACCAATGTCATTGTTTATAAGTTCCATAATGATACACTCCATAGCCTTGCAGACCAGGCTCGTCAGGCTAATGGGGCGGTAGTTCCCAGGGTCCGTGGTGGCTCCCCTTTGTGAAATGGGATAACTGTTGCTGTGTGCCATTCAGTGGGCACAAAGCTTGAGGTGTGGCTATGATTGAACATGGTACTTAGGTGGGGTGCCAGTTCGTTCTGTAATTCATTTAGAACACAGCCTGGGATGTTGTCAGGTCCCATGGATGCTGTGTTCTTGGCTATGGAATGTGTGTTTTTTATCTGTGCAGCCGTGATTACAGGTACTTTGCATTCTTCCGGTATAGAGATGGGCCCTTTAGGGGATGAGAGAGGGGTAAAGTTAGCACTGAACCTATCTGCCAGGATGTCGGCAATATCAATTGGTTCTTTATATTTAGTGCCATTGTGCTGTAACTCAGAGCAGATCTGAGTGTTGCCATTGAGATTCTTGACATAGCAATAGAATGCTTTGTGGTTGTCCTTAGAATCAGTATCGATTTTGTTTTCATAACTAGCTTTGGAGGATTTTATGAGGGATCTCAGATTCTTACTGAGGCTGACCACGGAGATCCTCCAATCATGGGATTTTACTCTTTTTTGCAACAGTTTCTTTCTTCTGTTGTAGAGTTTGTTTACAGCAGGGGACCACCAGATTGGCTTCATTTTTTTGGAGGATAGCATCTTGATTCTGTTAGGGATTGCATGATCCATGCACTTGTGTAAGTGCTTATAAAGTGCAATTGTATAGGATTCAGCAGTCGTATCTCTATTGTCTGTCACCATGGGTGTCGTGAAGTTTGCCACTTCTGTCTTAAGAAGCGTGAAGTTGGCTTTGGAGAAATTTTTTACAGTGGTTTCCCTAATGGGGGTGGGATGTGGATGTCTAGGGTAATTTGCTTGTGGTCAGATCTGACCAACGAGGAATTGACCTCTGGTGTGGAACACCGGTTGCCCATGTTGGTAATGACCAGGTCTAGGATATTGCTGCCCCTGGTGGGGGTGTGGATAAGTTGATCCAAGGCATTGGAATTTATGAATTTCAGAAAATGTTGAGCACAAGAGTTGGTACATGAGTAGTTTTCCCAGTTAATGGTGGGGTAGTTGAAATTGTCCATTATTAGGGTGTTAGGTTGTACCCTAATATTTTCCAGTGTATCAAGAAATGAGGAATGGGAATCCTGGGGCATGGTGGAGGATCTGTAGCAAGCTACAATTTGCATTGTGGTCTTGCCCAGAGTTAGTTGCACTTGGATAATCTCAGATGCATTATGCTGAGCATCTAGCCTGGAGGTGTGGATATCCTTAATGAATATGGACACGCCTCCGCCTTTAGTTCTTCAGTCCAGGTTAGGTGGCCGAAAGGTGTGGTATGAATTATAGCCTGGTAATGCAGGGATGATCTCTGGAGCCTTGACTCAGGTCTCTTTCACTGCACAGATGTAGATGTTCTCCATTTTAAGGAGTGCCTCGAGTGAGTGCATTTTGAGGTTTAGACTTCTAGCATTAAGTAGCATTACCCTCAGATTTTGCTTGCTTGTACCTGTTATAATAGTGAATTTGTCATTTGAATCTTACCTAAAAAAGGCACTATAGGGGTGGCAAGAGCCTTAGCCAGTATCTGGAATCCCAAGGGTGACAGGTGCAGGCCATCTCTGGCAAAGCATCATGGTTTGTCGATCATGTCATCCCAGGCAGACAGAAACTGGATCCCCTTAGAATGACACCAGAAGCTTAGCCAATTGCTGAAGTCAATCATTTTGTCCTTGTACTGTGGTATCATTCTTGGTGATGATGGCAGGATGCTTCTCAGGGTTATGATCATACCTGCCTGGGCTACAAGATCAGAAAGCTCCTCTAAGTCTCTTTTCATTTAGTCCAGGGAGGTACTTCTCAGGTCATTCACACCAACATGAACAATGACAGAGTCATATTTGTACTTGCTGTGGAGTGACCTGAGTGCATGCATTATGTGGCGGATCCTGGCACATGACAGGTAGCTGACAGTAACTTTCTCCTTGTTTAGCCTGGTGAGTGGAACATCAGTGTGCCTGTCTATAGAGTCACCTATGACTATACTGTTGGGTACATTGTTATGCCTTATTGGCTGTGATTGAGTGGGCTATGTGTCATTTGGGTTGTGTTTGGGGGTGGAGGTTGCTTGCGTTTCTGCTTTGGAAGTCCCTGTTGCTTGGATAGAATTTTTTTTGAGAGCCTCTGCGAATGTAGGTGTGTGTTTTGTGTTTCTATGTATGTGTTTTGGTGGTGTAGGTTTTGAGGGACTATGTGATGAGTGAGATGTAGTGCAAGTGTTTACCTTCTCCTCTTGACTGTCTAGTCCAGTCTTGGGTGAAGAGAGCTTTGCTTCCAGTTTGGTTTTATAATTGCATATCTCACAGGTTGTAGTGTTGGGTAGTAGGAAGAGAGGGTTGTCTGTGTACATAAGACAATTGCTGCATTGTCCCAAGATGCCCAGATTCATCAGGTAGACAGGAGAAAACACCGGGAGCTGACCTTTACACTTGCCTGGATAGGTGCTTATTTATTAAGTACTAAAAACTATTTTCCTCTAGACAAGTGAGGAAAGTTGAGTGCTGTAGTAATTTGTAGCTTATTTAGTGCTTACAATGTGTTCTGCACAAGTGCTGTGCTCAAAGAAACAGATTTGAGTGCTGAAACTAAAAAAACTGGCTAGTTCTAAGAATCAAAATTAAGCTAGAAGGCTTCCCACCAACACAGATAAGGCTTGGGGGCTCAGAAGTTTACAAACAGTCCTGGATACAGCAAATCTGTATTTGGACTAGACAACTTATAGGAAAGGCAGGAAACAAGCTTAGAATATATATATATATATATTTTTTTTTATTTTATAAAGTTGAAAGGGGAAAGGAGGAGCAGAAACTAACTGGGATGGCCTTCTCAAATGTTCTCCCTAGAATAGGTAGAATGAGGTAATGACACTAGACTGGGAGGAGTGTCCCAGATCAAATTTACAGTAGGGGCGGGCAACTGCAAAGCCACCAAGTATAAAAACACGATACCAAGAAGGAGGGAGGGTGGGAAACAAAAATCAGAACAAACAAACCCAACCAGATGCTTAACAATTGTAGAAAATTCTACTTAATACCTCACACACAGTGAGTAAAATAAAAGTGCTATAAATAACAATAATAAATTTCTTTCCCATATTTACTATAACTAGCCACAGTGGTGCAGCAGTAGTGTTGTCGCCTCACAGCAAGAGGTTCTCCCGTTCGATTCTCTGCTGGAGCGCCTTCTGTGTGGAGTCTGCATGTTCTCCCCACGGTCGAGTTGTGCTCGAAAGACCTGCGTAAATGGGCGTGCCTTCATTAAAGGTTGGGCGTTGAGCTGGCACCTCGGCACCATAAAAATCTACTGCCAATCATTAGTGGACTGGAGTTCCACTGTGGCGACCCCTAACCGGGAAAAGCCAAAAGAAGAATAAAATACATTTTTTATAACTAGATCCTGTGATCCACCCTTCAGGTATGCTACACTTAGCCAAATAGGGCTGAGAAGTAACAAGCTCCATAATAAACTGCAGATAATACAAAAGCAAATTATTTTAAAACTTTAACTTGAGTGTCTTTTAGTCAAACCTTTAAAACCACTTATCTATATGTCGCCTGCATAATATATAAAGAAACTATTTCCCAATCTCATTTACTTCTGTGTGTTGTGCCCTGTGGGATCCTGCATGCATGACTTTATGTTCCTCAGTGCTAGACATGTTGGTGACTGTGGTACCTTGCACTAATCATATATAAAGCAGCAATGTGTACTAATGGAAAAACTTGAATGTACAGTTCTTTTTTATAAGGTATCACCTAGCCAGACATGTGCCTGCTGAGCGTGGCTATGACAATATTTTGGAGATGGCTGCATTCCTGTATTGATGACACCTAAGGTGTCATACCTTAGAAGGAGAGAACATGTTTGCTTTCAACATACTTGCTTTTCTGCATTAATTTTCAGTGGAAATAGCCAGTAAGAAATGTAATGATTACCATTCCATAGACCGAATTTGAGAGTATCATTTTAATGTTTCTCATCAATGGATAGAAATCTTGCTGGTACAAACTGAAAAAAAAAACAAATGAAAGATTATCTTCCTTGGTGATCTGTTAAAGTCAGATCCACTGCATGTGCTGCTGAGCTGATACTGTTTAAGTTAACCCATTCATAACTGAGACCTGCTTACATCTGATGGGCTAGCCAGTATTTTTCAATGCTAATTAGTGTCCTTGAATTTGTCCAGGAGATGGAAGCCAATTAAAAAATATATGCTTTACCTCTGTATTTTAGAATTTCTTAAGAAAATAGATGGCAAGCTCTTTTATCAACTTAAAAGTCTTTATAATTGTCCAGGTTCACTAATGTTTGCAGTTTTATATGTATGTTAATTATTTTTAAATATATATAAATATATATATATATATATATATATATATATATATATATACTATTCTAAGAAATCACAGATTGCACTGTGTTGATGCCGGAGCCACATCCATATCTGTCATTTCTGTGTTATAGAATTCAGAAAATATTAGGCTCAATCTCATGTCATGCCACATCATACAAATTTTTCCTGTCTTTCTGTTACAACTTCGATTATGAGATCTCTGTACCTCACTATAAATACAAAGAAATACACTTCATTATCTCTATTCATATTAAGCAGTAAAGCTATTATTGCATGTTGTTATGCATGTACATTTAGTTTGTTGCAAACAATGTCCTCTTTATGGCCTTCACCAAGTGAGCTTGCAGATCTGTTTCATTCATGTGACAGTTCTATTTTAACATGAGCTCTTCATGAGATTTCAGAGCATAGTAATCGGTATAACCTTTTACTTATTTTTTTCATACTGAATTTATTATGCAGGAAATATATATGATATGAAGTTCAGTGAGCGATCCCAGCAGGTACAACTTGTGTCCACCCTTACTGCCAAACTCTTTTTGCATTCCAGGTATCAGACAGAATCAGCTGTCACAGAGCAATACAAAAGTTTAATGGCTATAATACAGACAAAAAAAATACTTCAGAAATCTAGAGACATTTGTTCTGTCTGGCCCATCTACCTGCCGCCACTGAATATTTGGAAACTTGACACTCTTGACCATTGTAAAAGCAGTTCATACAAGGAACTAAACTTTGCTAAAGACTCAAAAAAAGCAAACCAGACCATGGAGTCTCTTAGGAGACTATAGAGTTTCTTTTCTGTGAATAACTGAGTAATTATTAATTTAGGAGTAGAAAGGCCACTTGTTGTCTGGCAGGTGAGCACCTTTGTATAGTTAATTCCATTGCTCGGTATCTGCACACATTAATTTCTATGATACTAGTGCTTTCTCAGTACTTTATTGTAAAACCCTAATGGCAGCTTAGTGGAACACCAGTCTTGTAGGATAGTCCTTGCATTGCTTGACTAAATTATTGTAAGAGAATGTCCACACAGGTTCTGGTCCCATCTGCTTTTGCTGGTAGATAAAGTGATTTTTCTTTTCACATTTTTGTTGTTTTACTTTTATAGTATGCGATTGACTGTTTCATTGTGCTTAATGTGTTTACTGAACCTATACAGCAAGTCAAGACTTATGTGTGTGAGTGTGTGTGTGTGTGCGTGTGTGCATGTATGTGTGCGTGTGTTTGTGTGTGTGTGTGTGCACACATGCACATCCGTATATCTATGTCAGTGCAATATGATAAACACTTCTAAAAATATTATATTTTCTGCCTTACTCTTCCCAAAGACCCTACATTGTAAGAAGCCATTTCACAGGATGAATAAGAAAAAAGTCTTATACAAAGTATATAGTGTAATGGGGATTTGATTTGTTGCAACTTCCTTATTGTTGGTGCTTTACAAACATTTCCTCTATTTATGTAGAATGACCAGAGACAGGGAGTGAAGCATGAAACACGGTTGGGCAAGAAGAAAATCTGTAAGTGCACTATGCTTGTACATCTTATAAAGTCACACCATGTTTATCCCTGTTTCTCAGCAGTTACAAAGGTATGAGGGGGCTCTAACTTAAACAAAACTTTTAATGTTTTATGTAAGTGGCTTACCTATATTAGGGATTTTGGAGTAGGAGAGAATGATGTCAAAGTCCAAGTGATACTCATGTCTCTGTAAATCTTTATCTGAATAGAGTAGTTACATTGTGGATTAAAATCCATCTGCTAAATGCTAGGAATAAGAAGGTGGTTTCTATCAAGAGTGCATCTCACTTGCTAGGTATAAAAGTATAGTCACAGATCTTTTTTGTCTCCGACCATCAAAGTAGTACAATATTGTAAACATATATATATATATATATATATATATATATATATATATATATATATATATATATATATATATATATATATATTTGTGTGTGTGTGTGTGTGTGTGTTGAAGTGGCACCCACTCCATGTAAAAAAAATAGGAAAAGGGGGTTATGGATGGATGGATATATATGTATGTAAACAGCATGAAGAAAGCTGACAAATACATCCAATGTTAACCAATTAATTTTATTTGGGGCAACTGTTGTCATCCCTAAGGAATACATTCTACATTATGATTTGAAAGTCAGTTCATACACATCTAAGAGAGAGAATGTCACCACCTCCACAGATAAATGGTGGAAACGAGGTTGTGGGTAGAAAATTAAATCAACAGCTTTTCCTCAAAAATCAGCATTTACTTGGAATGCTGGCTGCTCAGAAATGTGAATTAGATGTGCATGTTATCAGAGCATGGGAATACATATGTACCTAAGCTTTGCCAGCTTCAAGAGCTTCACCATTGTTTTACTAACCATGGGATCCTTTGCAGTCCTATTCAGTTGTACTAGCTGGAAATTCTAAGAGAAGATAACAGTATATGTCCTGAGTGGTCACTCTTTCAGTAAAATGAGCACGTTATGTTGATTGGACCAAGGTGTTTAATGTGTAGTTGCTCACATTTTGGCAAGTGTTGCATAAACCATAAATATTAAAAGTTGTTACCATTTGAAGTACAATCATAAAACCTCACCTAAGTGCACTAAGATCAAAGCTGTTTAGATAGCTTGACTTGCACAGGTTTGCTGAGAGGTAGGAGGCTGTCTTATCCTGATCATTCCCTGTGAACTAGATCATTGTTTTTCTTTTATTCCTGCTGTTTACCAGGAGTTTGCTATGGATACAGTCCCTGGGGTTCTCCTTTAATGGCCCTAACTCCACACTTGGAGAATGACATGGGCATGTGCTTCACTGAAGAGTGAAGCTACACTCCATCCATGGATTGTGCATGAATCTGTGTGCAACTAGCACCAGAACTGGTGTACCAAACCCCTATTCCCTGGTCCAACATAGGAACAACAGGTGACTGGGATCAAAGACATGCATCTGGAGCATTTCTCCCCGGGTCTCTGCTGAAAATTGGCTCCATTCCAAGTCAGAGTTTCTTGGTTAACAAATGTTAAATAAATAAATAAAATCATCACCTCCCTCCCACCAGAAAGTTATTTATTCCCAACTTCCCCTGCCTGGTTCTTCTAGCACCTGAGACACTATTTAATCTAGGGTCATCTTGATTGTAGTTAGGACTTTTACCAGCTGTGCCACAAAGATAAGGGTTAACTAAAAGTTGCTTTTCAAATTAATTTGTACCTGCCAAGATATTGCACTATTTAAATTTGCTAAGCTGGCTGCTACTATGTACTTTAAATGTATGCAAATGTCTTATTGAATGACTGCTCTGAAAAGCGCAATATTTTTAAGCACAAGGTTGCCAGCTATACTAACTCTACTATAGTTTGCATTAAGCTATGGCATAAACATGGTATATTCCATACATCTTTTCTATTAAAATATAGTAATATGCAATATGTGGGTATGGGTTAGGCTGGAATTTATTTATGCGTTAGGTCAGGAAGGAGACGCATGAATAACCAAACTTCAAAAGCAGGCCTAAGTAGATTGTGCAATGTGTATGTCACAAAACGCATGGTCTACTGCTGTCATGCCATGTCTTTTCTTTATGTAGTAAGTTACATATTATTTAAGTTGTTATTTTATTTTACTTTTATGTTCTGCATCTAGACAAATAGAGGTTTTCTGATTTAGCTTTTCTGATAGTTTGTTTTATAACATTTTAATAATAGCACAGACTAGGTTAATTTTTGAATTTACTACCCAGTTCATTACATAATGATACTTACTCGCGCACAGATATAGGCACAGTTTTCTCTTTGAATCTTTGCTCTCCTCCATGTCATAATACACACATACACACACACACACACACACACACACACACACACACACACACACACACACACACACACACACACACACACACACACACACACACAGACAGCTGTGCTAAGCTTTAGTACATCAGCATTTCATTGCCTGTATTGTGGTAAACAGTATTTTCCATGTAATCTGTCTCTTTTTGTGTATCAGACTTCTTTAAAGAAAAAAAGCCTGAACTGTTCAATTCGCCTCCATCAGCCCAACATCTGACAGTACATGTCACAATGGAATTTCGTTATGTAGTGCAGCAGCAGCAAAAGTACTTCGATTGTGGTTCTGCCAGTTAACAAATCTGTTAGCTTCTGTAGAAAAATAGTATTACAAAGTGTTGGTAAATGACCGAAGTGCCAACTATTAATATGTACCAAAATGGTATATGGAAACTAAATACTAGAAAAATGCTCAATCTGGCATGATAAAGGGGGTATAAACAAATTAGTGGATGAAAGATTAAAATATTTGTAAAAGCGTATGTCAAATAGTATGTTAATAAGCAAGCATATTATAACAATTTAGTAAGTTCATACTATCAAACATTGTTAATAAATGTTAATGAATGCCATGAAATCCTAAAGATTTGTTTATATAATACTGTGTTTAATGAATTTTGTTTAATAATGTCATGACTGGTATCCTATATCTCTTCTTAATTCTTTGCTGTTCTTTTATTTGCCATTACTTCTATTTCATTGAAATTTTGAAAAACTTTGAAATTAAAGACAAGAAGAAATGTGCCAGTGTTTGTGGTAGGGCTGAAACATCAATGACCTTGTATGACAATCATATTCTTTTGATCAAACCAAATTACTCTTTCATCCTCTTTCAAGAATATTGATAACTGTTTACATTCCACAAATATGTATTTTCAGTTTCCCAAAACTGTTTCGTCAGATACCTAGCATTGTTCTGTATAAGCGGGGAACATATTTTGCATTATATAGTGTGTCAAGAATGACAAATGCAAAATTCCCTAAGTAAAAACTTGTGTAACTGAGATGATCAAATACTCATTAGAATGCAGTATTAAAATAGCCAGTTGTTAACTTTCTTTAAAGTGTTAAACAGTTCCCTAAAACTTTGAGATCAAGATATTAATTAACATATAGTTATTTTTTTCTGAAAATTGTATCCTGCACTCTGTTTTCTTTTAATCATAATTTTACAACCAATTTTTAGATGAAGTAGTGCCCAGAAGAAATGTACTTACAAATATATGCACTGTAGTCTTACTCATTTGGATCACATAAGTCATTTGGGCTAAAATGTATGAAGCAAATGCAGATTTCAAAATATTTCTGGTTATAAGGCACCAAAAGATTTAACTATAATTAATATTTTTTTTCTAAAATATTTTCAGTCTCAAGCACTTTAGCCTCTACCACTTTTCAGTTATCAGAAATAAATATTAACTTCCAAGTGCCTACGTTGTTAGCTATCCCACTCACCGCATATTATTTATCTATTGTTTCTGATTAATTATAATTTTCATATTGAAACTCATTTGGCCAGATTCAATAAAGCCTACGTGGTCTGTTTATGGCAGCACATACTTTTGGATTCAATAAGTGTCTCTACACACGCACAGCCATGCAAACAAGGTAATCACCATGGCATGCAAATTACAGCATAAGCAGCTGAATTGTATGCTAATCAACCAATCCAAGAGGGAGGAACTATTCAACAAGCTATAAAGCAACTGTGTAGACTCAGTGCAGGTTTTTCCTGTGAATTCCAAAACCTACTGAAATACAGCTATGGAAAGGAGTCTACACAGAAACAATGTTAGGGGTGGCTGTTGCTTTAATTCATGTGTATGTGCAATAGGCTGAAGTCTGTACTGCTATTGTTGCTAATAGACCAAGGCCAAGAAGAAGAAGAGTTTTCAGAACCCAGGCAACTTATCTCAATCTACATGATGTGGAAATTGTAGAGTGCTACAAGGTGGAGAGAAACACACTACAGGAACTCTGCAACCTCTGTCATCCTCAACTCAGAGCCAGAGCAAACCTAGGGGACCCCATCCCAGTGGAGACAAAGGTATGTGTATCACTTTGAATTTTAGCTATAGGTACCTTTCAGAGACCGACAGGGGATATACTGGGGGTATCACAGGCATCAGCATCCAGGATAATCCATCAGTTTCTGAATGTTATGCTCTGACATGCTAGTGATCACATATCTTTTCCCTGTACTCCTGAGGATAGGGCCAGAAATATGCAAGAGTTCTACTCTGTAGCACACTACCCTGAAGTACTGTGTGCCATACATTGCACACATGTAGAAATGAAGGCACCGCCTGGAGAAAAGGGAGGGCTCTACATTAATTGAAAGGGTTTCTACTCTATTAATTGTCAAATTGTGTGTAATACCAAAGGAATCATCTTGAACATGTGTGCTGGCAACTCAGGCAGTTACCATGACTCACATATCTGGCATACTTCCCAACTGTGTCAGATGTCCACAGGGTCATTTACTGGGGAAAGCAGGTTATGCACTGGAACTGTGGCTGATGAATGCCCTGGAACTGTGGCTGATGAAAGGAATGCACACAAGCCTGCTGAAGAATACCATAATGAGGCACATGCTCAAACCAGAAATATTATAGAGCATGTTTATGGGCTGCTGAATTTGTGGTTTCAGTGCTTAGATACATCTGGGGAGCCCTGCAGTACAATCCAAGGATATGTACTGAAATATTCGCAGTATGTGAAGCAACATCATCCTGAGAAAACAGCTTCAGCAGGATCAACAAGGGGAAGGGGCACACATCCCACCACCAATGGCAAGGTCACCACATCCACATGCAGGTGAGGAGTTAGAGGGGGAAGAAGCAGCTGCTATGGGTATAGGCAGACATAAGCATGCTCAATATGCCCTCACATTGGCTAAGAGACAATGCATAGTACACTCACTCACCACCTAAAGGCCTAAAACCTTCTTCCTATGTACACACATGATATAGTAATATTGATGGCAGTCAATGCTCAGAACCTTTACCTACCCATGTATTGGCTGTGTACTGCTTGCATCAGAGAGAGCCAGCCCTGAACTAAATCTGTTGCAACTACTGGATTTACAAGGTAAGTGTTGAACCTGCAGTGTATTGTGCAATAATATGAATGACTTACATATCCTTGCATGTTGTTACTTAGTAGTGTAAGCAAGTAAAAGGTGGAAGATTTCTACAGAAATTACCTTAACATGTGACAGCAGAGACATATCTGACTTATATGTCTCCATAATTAAGTAATAGGCCTCGGGCATCAAAGATTCACATAGTCATACCCCTCAAAAGTAGTGATGGTCACTGCATGCCCTCCTTATAGCACAATACGTTTGTACAGGAAATTATTAAAGAGAGAAGTTTGAAAGCAATGATACACATTTCAGGTTCAGACTTCATAACCCTCATAAGATTTTTAACAATAAAGATGGAAAAAGTTTGATGCTATCAACTGTCTAGCTTTCTAAGATGAATATAAGTCAAAGGTACAATTACCAATTCAACATCACTAATGCAGATATACTAAGCAATCTTCAATCCTGCTTCCCCCAAAAAAATTCTTGTGAAATAGAACTAATGTACTGATTTAAATTGTTTTACTATATAACAGTGTTTAACAATTGAGATACAAAAGCCTACCTGGATGCTCCTCCTTGGACATGCCTGCTATCCTTGAAACAATAGCACCAATGTCAAGGACATGCTTCTGTGCACTTCCTGGTAGCTGCCTGGATCCCTGACAGTGGACAGAAACTCTTCATTTGTTGTTAGTGCTGGCTCTGTAGCAAGCACTCCCCCCAGTATCCCTCCAATCATGAGCCACTGAAGCTGTTCTCCTCCATGCAGGTGAGATCATGTCAGTGGCCCTATGGGCACCTGATCATATGTCCTGCTGTGTCTACCTACTGCTTTTACATCTGCAACTATCTGCTGCCAAATTTGCATTCTACCTAGCATATCTCAATGTCCCCTCTCAAGCAGGAAGGCACCATGTCACCTAAAAGCTTCCACAATTACCTGATTATCAGGTCAGTGAAGAGTGGTTTTCAGGGATTGAGATGCCTGACTGCCATAGTCCTAGGTATCCTAAAAGACAACAGAAGGGTAATGCATATAACTATCATATAACTACAAAATAACTGTTCCCAGATACAACATAAAATATAGCATTTCAGTATTACCCACTGGAGAAACATAATACAGTCTAGAGATTTCAAATATGAACAACAGGCTGGATGCAAAAAAGGAGCATAACAATAGCAACATATCCTTGTTTGTGCCAAAACAGAAATGCAGCTTTGCTCCCCACCACCAAAAGAACAGGCAAATGACACATTTTGCTAACAAACCACCACTGAAATGCAAAAAGTGCTGTCAAATGAACAGTCTTGGGGGTGTGGGGGGTGCAGCTCCCCACATTGGGGGGGTGTGGTGGGCAAAGCCCCCCACCTAGTTTCCTTTAAAAGAAGAAAATAACACAAAAAGTGCAGATTTTAAATGAACCCCCCCCAACTTTATATATCAACTCCAGGGTCGCACGACATTGGGGAGGGGGACAAATCCCTGTTATTTGCCTTGAATACTGGTTTTCAATCAAATGAAATTTCGATCAAATGGGTTTAGGTCAAATGGTCTTTCGGTCAAATGAAATAGACATATATATATATATATATATATATATATATATATATATATATATATATATATATAAACTATTAGACATATTTTTGTAAAGGCTAGAAATTTAAGTAAACAGCACACAATTCACAGGTTCTGTTCATTAACATCCAACCTCCCCTTCATTTCTTGGCAACTACATATTAAATTATTGCCATTTAATATCTTCACACATTTTAAGGAGAATGAAATAGAATGCCTTACAGACTGCATATCTCAGATTACTGGTCAAATAAGAGAAAAATGAGCAACAATCAGAGAGGTAAGACAGAACTGCATATTTGCAAACAATACTCATAACCGGTTGTGTGATCACTCAGTGCACTACGTCCAAATTTAATAAATGTACAAATAACTGTTATATATGGTTCCATAGTACTGTAGATGACATTGCAGTTGGTTATATGGAGAATGATTTCAGTTCCTTGTTGCAAAGGTGTTTGTGTGGCAAAGAGGGATAAGGCATCCTTACTGTGTTCTGAAGTTTTATTGGGGTGAGAGTTCAAATCCAGACGTATGTAGAAATATTTCATGTGCATTAGCCCCATCTGTAGAATAGACTCCCCTCTCCACGTCAAGCACAGTACCTCTTTAAATAACGTAGAATAAGCACTCAGCCAGAGCACGGAAACTATCACCAATAACTCCAAGTATAACAGGTGGTGTCACCAAATAAATCCAAAAAGTACTGTCACAAACACTTTTATTGAGCAATAAGTTTAAGCGCTTTTCGTCAACCAAGTAGGATGACTTCCTCAGAACAAAGTGTAAAAAATATAATCCACTTAAATAAGCACATCTACAGGTGGTAGTTAAAAAACAATCATCTGTAATTAACCCTTAAAGACATATTCTCCAAATGGAGTACAAATGTTACAAACCCTTACTATTTATAAGTAAAATTTAATAAACTTATAAAATTGTAAAGTTATAAAATTATAAAATAAAATGAAATTGTAAAATGAAACATGCACTACAGTGCCGTAAGTTACAATTTTTAAAAAAAGTTTAAAATACTACACAAAATCTTTTACAATTCTAAACTCTGATAGTAAAACTGTACAAGGATATGTACAGAATAAATAATAACATTAAATAATAATATTAATAATAATAATAATGATGATACTAATAGGTGTGGCAGATAGGTGTACTCCAAAGTTTAAACCTACTTTAGAAAGATAAAAGTCCTATCGTCTTAAACTTTTAAGCTTTAACACACAACTAATTGAACACAGGTCATTAAGACCTGGGAATGAATAGGAGTTCAATCTTATCTGCCATTTCAATTCTTTCTCTTCAAGCAACAAGTGTAAGGGAGCCCCTTGATGGTTGTCAAAGACTTGGTCAATAATTATAAATTTAAAGTGGTGATCTGTAAACATAGAAATATGTTTAGCTAACGCGTTCTCCTGTTTGTTTTTCTTAATAGCATAAAGATGCTCGTAAACTCGGTCCTGGAGCCTACGTTCAGTCTTACCTACGTAGAATCCAGGACATTGTTGGCAAAGTGCCAGGTAAACTACCATACGAGTGTTGCAATTGGTTCTGTATTTCAGTTTGTACAGTCTTCCATTTATGTTAAACTTGTTAGTCTCAAGGATACTACTACATCTGTTACAACTCTGGCATTTAAAGGTGCCAGGAGTTTTAACAAAGTGAACAAGAGGTCTTTCTAGTAAGTTTTTCAAATTACTTCCTCTCCGAAATGTAATTTCAGGCCTTGAACCTACTTTGTTGTAGAGAAACGAATTAGTTCTAAAAATATCCCAGTTCTTTTTAATGATGTCAACTGTTACATAACTGTTAATGTTAAAAGTTAAAATAAGTCTAGGATAATTTTCCTTTTTTAAAGTAGACTGTACTAAACTGTTATTTAGCTCATTTGTGACAGCTTTAGGTGAACTCCACAAACTCCCTTCTTCATTGATCACTAATGGTTCAGAACATCCACGTAGTATGGGTTTAAATACACCAATTTGTCTTTTATATAAGACTTCCTCTATTAGGTCTTCCAAAAAGGGAACGGGATATCCCCTTAGTGTGAACATTGTTTTCAGGTGTTCACATTCAACCCTGAAGTCAGATTCCAAACTTACAATTCGAGCTGCCCTCACAAGTTGTCCCTTGACAACAGATCTCTTTTGAAAGTTAGGGTGACAACTAGTGAAATGTAAAAATGAGTTAGAGTATGTTGTTTTTCTATGAATAGTAGACACAAAAGCTCTTAGTTCCTCTTTTTTCTCTAACCATATATCTAAATAAGCGACAGCTCTTGTGCTGAAGGTCGAGGTAAATTCCAAAAAGGTGGTAGAGGAATTAAAGACATCTATAATACTTTGCCCAAATACTTCATCCCCCTCAAACAATATAAAAATATCATCCAAATATCTGGTGTAAAAACGAATTCTCTCACTAAGAAGATCGTTTTTAAATACATGTTCCTTCTCCCAAAAAGCCATTACCAAGTTTGCTAAACTAGCCCCACAGGGGGAGCCCATTGCCACCCCCACCTTCTGTAGGTAAAAGTTCTCACCTAACAGGAAATAATTATTATATAAAATTATTTCAAGTAGTTCAATTACTAGTGATGTCTCTTTACTAGAAGCATTTTTCTCTTTAAGTGTGGCCGCTACCCAATCCATGGCTATATCATGGGGAATACAAGTATACAGATCTTTAACGTCAACCGTAAGAAAATTGTAATTGGTGTCATATTCCAGTGTGTTAATTTTAGCCAGAAAGGACCAAGAATATTTACAAATGTGACTTTCATCCATGAGATATTTCTTAAGGATGGAGTCAACTACCTTCGCACATGTGTAAGTAGGCGAACCTCTGCTGTCCACCAAGGGCCGCATAGGAGGTTGACTAATGTTCTTATGAATTTTTGGTATGCCAAATAACCTAGGATATCTTGGGTGTAAAACTAACATGTAGTTATAATGTTCTTCCTGAAGTCTACCTTCAATGTACATGTCTTCAATACTAGTCCTGATGGTAGAGTATGCTTTATTAATCTCAGATCTAGAACTGACTTCATAGGCGGCATTATTAACTAAGTTGGTCATTCTGTTAAAATAGTCGTCCTGATCAAATATGACAGCCCCTCCTCCTTTGTCAGGTTTACACACACGTAGGTTATGAACACGAACGAATTCTAACAATTCGTTCTCTTTGTTGTTAATAAAAGTTGTGTCAGGTTTAATCGAATGCTTTACATTATGTCTCAAGTCTAGTTCACACATGGTTTCAAATAAATGTATTAGTGGATGCAGTGGTGGATTAAATGTACTGGAAACCCTAAAGGGGTCAAAGTTATTACCATTTGCCTCATACCCCCCAAGCAACAGGCTCAAGTTTAATTTTCGGGTAAAAAGTTTAATGTCCAAAGTTGTGTTAACTAAATCTAAATTATTTTTGGGGACATAAGTGTAACCCTTAGCCAGTAAGTCAACCAGTTCATCAGGTAAAATTATTGACGAAAAATTATAGGTCTTAAAATCACCTGTATCATTGACCCTAATCACTGGCTTAACTAACTCTACGTCTTGTTGGTCACTCTCCAATACAACAACACTTTCATCATCTGTTGCTACTAAGTCAGCACTAATACATGACACATTCATAAAATCATTGTATTGACAATCAATATCAGATGTTACAACATTGGCAAATATTAGTGTTTCATGTGCATCAACATTAAGTAATTGCTCAATAATAATTTAGATTTAGTTAACACAACTTTTATTAACAACAAAGAGAACGAATTGTTAGAATTCGTTCGTGTTCATAACCTGTGTGTAAACCTGACAAAGGAGGAGGGGCTGTCATATTTGATCAGGACGACTATTTTAACAGAATGACCAACTTAGTTAATAATGCTGCCTATGAAGTCATTTCTAGATCTGAGATTAATAAGGCATACTCTACCATCAGGACTAGTATTGAAGACATGTACATTGAAGGTAGACTTCAGGAAGAACATTACAACTACATGTTAGTTTTACACCCAAGATATCCTAGGTTATTTGGCATACCAAAAATTCATAAGAACATTAGTCAACCTCCTATGCGGCCCTTGGTGGACAGCAGAGGTTCGCCTACTTACACATGTGCGAAGGTAGTTGACTCCATCCTTAAGAAATATCTCATGGATGAAAGTCACATTTGTAAAGATTCTTGGTCCTTTCTGGCTAAAATTAACACACTGGAATATCATACCAACTACAATTTTCTTACGGTTGACGTTAAAGATCTTTATACTTGTATTCCCCATGATATAGCCATGGATTGGGTAGCGGCCACACTTAAAGAGAAAAATGCTTCTAGTAAAGAGACATCACTAGTAATTGAACTACTTGAAATAATTTTATATAATAATTATTTCAAGTTAGGTGAGAACTTTTACCTACAGAAGGTGGGGGTGGCAATGGGCTCCCCCTGTGGGGCTAGTTTAGCAAACTTGGTAATGGCTTTTTGGGAGAAGGAACATGTATTTAAAAACGATCTTCTTAGTGAGAGAATTCGTTTTTACACCAGATACTTGGATGATATTTTTATATTGTTTGAGGGGGATGAAGTATTTGGGCAAAGTATTATAGATGTCTTTAATTCCTCTACCACCTTTTTGGAATTTACCTCGACCTTCAGCACAAGAGCTGTCGCTTATTTAGATATATGGTTAGAGAAAAAGAGGAACTAAGAGCTTTGTGTCTACTATTCATAGAAAACAACATACTCTAACTCATTTTACATTTCACTAGTTGTCATCCTAATTTTCAAAAGAGATCTGTTGTCAAGGGACAACTTGTGAGGGCAGCTCGAATTGTAAGTTTGGATTCTGACTTCAGGGTTGAATGTGAACATTTGAAATCAATGTTCACACTAAGGGGATATCCAGTTCCCTTTTTGGAAGACCTAATAGACGAAGTCTTACATAAAAGACAAACTGGCGTATTTAAACCCATACTACGTGGATGTTCTGAACCATTAGTGATCAATGAAGAAGGGAGTTTGTGGAGTTCACCTAAAGCCGTCACAAATGAGCTAAATAACAGTTTAGTACAGTCTACTACAAAAAAGGAAAATTATCCTAGACTTATTTTAACTTTTAACATTAACAGTTATGTAACAGTTGACATCATTAAAAAGAACTGGGATATTTTTAGAACTAATTCGTTTCTCTACAACAAAGTAGGTTCAAGGCCTGAAATTACATTTCGGAGAGGAAGTAATTTGAAAAACTTACTAGAAAGACCTCTTGTTCACTTTGTTAAAACTCCTGACACCTTTAAATGCCATAGTTGTAACAGATGTAATAGTATCCTTGAGACTAACAAGTTTAACATAAATGGAAGACTGTACAAACTGAAATACAGAACCAATTGCAACACTCGTATGGTAGTTTACCTGGCACTTTGCCAACAATGTCCTGGATTCTACGTAGGTAAGACTGAACGTAGGCTCCAGGACCGAGTTTACGAGCATCTTTATGCTATTAAGAAAAACAAACAGGAGAACGCGTTAGCTAAACATATTTCTATGTTCACAGATCATCACTTTAAATTTATAATTATTGACCAAGTTTTTGATAACCATCAAGGGGCTCCATTACATTTGTTGCTTGAAGAGAAAGAATTGAAATGGCAGATAAAATTGAACTCCTATTCATTCCCAGGTCTTAATGACCTGTGTTCAATTAGTTGTTTGTTAAAGCTTAAAAGTTTAAGACAATAGGACTTTTACCTTTCTAATGTGGGTTAAAACTTGGGAGTACACCTATCTGCCACACCTATTAGTATCATCATTATTATTATTATTATTAATATTATTATTTAATGTTATTATTTATTCTGTACATATCCTTGTACAGTTTTACTATCAGAGTTTAGAATTCTAAAAGATTTTGTGAAGTATTTTAGATTTTACAAGAATTAAGATTTAAGGCACTGTGGTTCATGTTTTATTTTACAATTTAATTTTATTTTACAACTTCATTTTATATTTTATAAGTTTATTAAATTTTACTTATAAATAGTAAGGGTTTGTAACATTTGTACTCCATTTGGAGAATATGTCTTTAAGGGTTAATTACAGATGATTGTTTTTTAACTACCACCTGTAGATGTGCTTATTTAAGTGGATTATATTTTTTACACTTTGTTCTGAGGAAGTCATCCTACTTGGTTGACGAAAAGCGCTTAAACTTATTGCTCAATAAAAGTGTTCGTGACAGTACTTTTTGGATTTATTTGGTGACACCACCTGTTATACTTGGAGTTATTGGTGATAGTTTCCGTGCTCTGGCTGAGTACTTATTCTACGTTATTTCCTAGTATTTGTGGAAGTTTTGTTACAGTACCTCTTTACCCCTTCTTAAGTGCAACCTGGATAACTGGATGGGAAATAGAAACTATAACCCTGGGATTCCACCCATGTCCCTGCTGGACAGGGGTATCAGGGTGCTGATTTGTCTAAACATGGGCTAAACTCTTGGCTAGACTTATAAGGGCCTCAGGACCAATAGACTAGTAACTTCCTATGATCCTATGATCCTAACATTTTGTAGTGTGTATGTCATAGATTGCTTTTCCTCATTTCAACTACTTTTCCCTTTTTTAATATATTTTTTGGGAGGGGCAGTGTTTGTGCAAAGTGTGAAAAACAATACATTGCTGCAGTATCTATTTTCTATTGTGCAACTTTGCTTAGTGGCATTGTGCAGCAGTTAACAAAGTTCCCCAACAGTTGCAGCCTTTGAAAACCTGCAGACAGGACTCAGACAGCCAATAATTGAAACTGGATACATTCGATTAATTCTGTTGGGCACCATGCAAACATGCTAAATGGCGTTGTGTGGCAGTTAACACAGAGAACTTATGAATGATTAGGAAATTAGGAAATGTCATGTAACTAGTCCTTTGGCAGTAGGTGTTAAGTATAGGGCTGCAAGACAGCTGATCCTGGTTTCTAGTACACAGTGTGCAACCTATCTTTACTGTTATGACACTGCAGTTTATAGCAATGAACTTTAGAATAGACAAGTGTTATTTTGATATTCTTGTGGCAACAGGTATAAGTGTAAGACTACCATACACTTTTACTGTTATTATACTTTATTATACTTCTTCTGAGCAACACCTCTTCTGTGGCCAAGATGGAAAACCAACCCTGTGGAAGAAAATGTTTTGTCCCTTATGCCTAGGTTTGAATCCCACAGTGTAAAAATCAATTTTCTTAGTGTAAAAAGGCAAAAACAAATGTGTCAGTTCATTACATTTATTCCAAAAGTGCATGGCTGCAGACATAACTCACCAAACAGTTGCCTTCCAATTTCCAATATATATTTCCAGGCTACATCAGCAGACACCCCTCAGACTAAGACCAAGTATCAAAGTAACCTTCCAGTTTCAATTATTTAATTCCTCCCTGCATGGCACCCTTGTGCTCCACTTAAAATCACACAAACATGGTTGGAATCATTGCTGGGGTTTGCAAACTACCAGTAAACATGATAACTGGAATTGGCAGGAAAGCATCAGTTTCCATTGCTGTAGTTTGTCTGGTAGACATAGATGGCATTATATAGGAAGGTGCCCAGTTTGTAGCACAGAGGCAGGGGGTCCAGGAGTCCCGGATATTTATTAGACTCCTGGTAATGCACCACAGCAAAAAGTTTCTGCAGGGGGACTATTCTGGCTACCAGTACAAGTCTGAGGCATGGAATAGATTGGCTCAGGCTGTATCCTGTGCCACTGGCATTTCATACACTGGAGAGCAGTGTAGGCATAATTTTAATGACCTACACAGGTAAAAAAGGGATACCCTCAACCATTGGTTGAATGAATTTGAGACTGCAGACATCCTGCAGCTGTGTAAGTATGACAATAAGAGAGTACTTGTAAGATTTAGAAAGCTGAATATAGGCAAGACTGGCATGCATAATGCCCTTTTGTTTTTATTTTTTTTTTGTTTTTTTTTTTTGTTCTTTCCCCAGCTGCCACTGAATGTGAGTTCAATAGGCAGGCTCATGTTACTTGAATGGAGAGACTGAGGGAAGCAAGTGGCATGTATGCAGCACAAGAGAAGTGTTACTGTAGCTTTAAAAGTTAAATATAACCTTTTGGGTTTTTTATATAGTTGCATCAAATTGAACATGAATATCCCAACTGTAAAAGCAAGTATGCATGCATTAGTCTGTAGCACAAACCAATTTCAGGAGTCAAATATTAGACTGTAGTCAGAGGTTGTGGGTTGAAATTCCATGAATCACAACTATACAATACTGCATTTCTTTAATATTTACATTAAATTAAAAAACTCTATGCCAGTGGCACAAATGCCCTGCTATTAACTGTAATCTACTTTCAGCAATCTGTAGTATATTGTATATCTATTTTAAATGTAATACTTCAGATAAAAGATTTGTATAATTGTGTTAATGCATTTTATGTCACATATGATGGTACTAATTTTATCTCTTTTTATTCTCTCACCATAACCCTTATCACTCTTTTTTATTTTCTATTATGTGTCATCAAAATGTCTCAATGTCATCCATGTGTATCACATCACTAAATGCTATACACCACAGTGAGGTAGGCCAGCCTCAGTGGATCAGTCTGCCCCCACTCCACAGGCTCCCACACCAATGCCTACATGTCTGAGAGTCAACCTGACAGCACTGCCTCTGCTTCTCCTGCACTACCTGCACACACAGGTAGTACTGTCCCAGAAGCTGGTGCACTGGTACCCTCAGGGAGTAGTGGCAGAAGTGGTGATTTCATCACCTGCTGGGAGATGCTAGGGTTGGTGCGTAGGTTAGTGCATCGCACTATTGTTGTACACCTATGCCAGATGGAGATGCTGCTCTCCTTCATGGTCCATAGAAATAGAAGACATCAAGCACTCTAGTTACCAGTGGAATAAGGGGACAGTGATTACAGTCCAGTGGGTGAGGGCTCAATTCTCACTGTCTCCAAGCTTGACAGTCATGAGCCTGTGTTGTGCCCTCCCTCCAAACATGGTGTCCCCCAACCTTTTGTGTCCCTTACCATCCCTGTATCTTGTCTTGTTTCTCTTGTTTGTTTGCATTTGCTTCCTCACCTACCCAACTTATCTGACCCAGACATACCTATGTCCCTTCCCAGCAGTCCTCTCTTACTGAATTAAAAAAAAAATGGGCACCTACCCTACAAAAAAAATGTATCTCATACATAGCTCTCTATTTCACATATGTGTCTTCTTGACAAACTTGATTTGGTCCAGTTGGCCATACAACATTATTACATTGTTGTCACACCTCTCTCTGGAAGTGTCTGACCAAATTCAGTTAATATTCTGCATATATGATCATTTTTTACTGTTGAAGAAATGGCCAGCTATGGTTCTTTCCTACGTCCTTCCTGCACATTCCTACATTACTTTCTCTTTGCTCTCCCTCCTGCTTGCTCCCCATTTCACTACATTCCTATCTACCCCATTTTAACACCTATAATCTGGTCAAAAAATAGAATCACCCACAACAAACATAAGTAGCAGGAAAAAGCAGTGGATCCCTTCATTTTTTTGGTGTTTATGTTTGCATGGAGTTTGTCATTGTGCAGCAACGCCAAGTAATAGTGAATGGTGGTACAATGCTGCAGTTACCGCTGCCCAATGCTGCTTAACACCACTGTGCTATGACAACACATATCAATACATGTACTAGAAAGAATTAATGTCATTGCATTATCACTGTTTATTTAAAAGTATTAGATACACCTGGATTTGAGCCCACTATAATCTGGGTTCAGAAAGTACACCATTTACACCTGCTGCCACAGAGTCGGTTAAGCAAGAGTTGTGTTTCATAGACTCAGTACTAACTCTCAGACTTTAGCAATGCATCTCGCATTTGCACACTGCTTAACTATGCACAGACAGGGAAAGTAATGAAAATGTCTATCTCACATGCCCAAACACTTTGCCAACCATCACGCAAACCCGCTACTCGCTGTGTTATGGAAAACTAAATATTATTATTATGTATTAGTACTGTTTACTGTCCATTTCTTGTTTATGACATGAAATTACACGTAGAAACATACCAAACTGAAGGCCCTATCTAACAATATGTTATATATTTATAGTACAGCTATGTGTTGTCTCCACCCAAGCATAGCAATCCTGGAGTCTCAGCACTTTTCTCACACATATATCAACTACACTACATAAATTAATTAAAAAATGTTGTGTGATATGCAGTACACATCAGTCTGATAACATGCAGAACTAGAACTATTGACCCATAGCCTAAATATCCTTATCTGCAAGACTATGGAAGGAATCATTGATTTGTTGATTTTAATAAAATGATGCCATATGTTTGTAAATGGTTCTTTTTAGTAGGTTTCTAACTTGTACATCTCTATGTACCTTTAAATATGTGAAGTGTGGTTAATTGAACTTTGATTAATTGATATACCTATAAAAGGAAGTATTTTTGTGTAATTTTTTCATTAAAGTCTGATGAAGCGTCCATAGAGACGTGTAAATGCTTACTGACCTGGAATAAATTACTGAATTGTCATTGTCTTGTGTGCTCTCTTTTTTATTCTGGATTCTTATTTTTTTATATTTTTTTATTTTTTTATTGAGAGGAGCTTCATTCACCAGTCACCTATTTATCTACTTCATTTGCCTGTTTCCAGTGACTGGTGGAGCATGGCTAATGACAAAGGTATTAAATTGGAGCATAATCCTATACGGAAAGGAACCACAAGTAACACTAATACTCTACATAAATTATTGTTTTCTGACCAAAATCCATTGTTGAATTATGTTGAAGATGAAGTTGACAATGTGAGTGAAGTTAATGAAACAGAGAAAATGAAACAGAGAATACTATGCTCTTAAAACGTGATCTTGAGGGTAATATTCTTCAGTTAAAATTTCTCCAATGACAGGCGGAGACAAATGGAGGCTTGCTTAAGCCTCAAGATAGTGCCCAGAGGTTTGACAGTCCTAAAAATGCCCACCTATGGAAATACATTCCCTGATTTACTTTCTAAATGGCAGCATTTAAATATTGAAACAAGTTATGGGTATATGAAGTTACTGATAGAACATTATAATTTGCTAGAAAGTCAATTGAAAATAAAAATCACTGATATACAAGAGAAATTAATTGCTTTGATGGTGACTGTTAGACTTAACATCTTTATTGAGCATTTAATTGCACAGATATCTGCATTTGAGCATACGCTTTTAGTACAGAAAAAGAAGAAAATTCATAGAGACCTTAAGAACTTTAAAAATGGTGAGGTCTTTTCCTGGCCGAGAATCGTGCCGATTGGCCATCAAGCCGAGGGAACAAATGGCGATACCCAATCGGATGTTACTTCTATGATGATAGGCATGTTGAATGTTACAACAGAGACACCAATGATGTCGATGTCAACTAGAGATGCCCTCGGACCTGATGTAAGGAAGAAAACCAAAGATATGGAGAAACAGCATGAAGACTGTGCTTTTCCGGTTTTTCCTTTGCCGATAAAGCAGCAGAGAACCCAACAAATGCGCTCGAAGAGGAGGGAAAGGAAGAGGAGAAAAAATTCAGAAGAAAACCAAATTCAGAACAAGGGAGCTTGGAGCAGGCTGCTGCTGGACTAGCTGTTGCTGGACTAGTACATAATATTTCTACTTATGTTTTGACTACTAGCGAACTGTCTCTTCTTGATAAAGGTTTGTCCTCTATTCCTTCCTTAATTAGTGATAATACAGAGCATGTAATTGATGTAATGAAATTTTGTAGGAATGTGATGCTAAGACTGATATATGGGAATGCTAATAATAATTAAAATAATCAATGTTTTAGAAAGCCATCTGTTTTTACACCAACACTGCATCCGCTCTTAGAAGCATTTGAAAAAACTTGTGAGAAAGATATGAGTCTGGATAGTAAAAGATGAGACTTTTATAATCTTAGCAGTAATGTGTTTGATGCTTTATGCTCTCTAAGAAAAAAAAACACTGACATAACCATCCATCCTGCTGATAAAGGAGGCACGATTGTGGTGATGAACAGTATTGGCTATCTTACAAAAATGAATGAAATGTTGAATGAAGCTGATGTTTATGCTAAGCTTAATTATAATCAGCCAAACCGATTAGTCCATGAAGTGCATGCAACTTTATATGATTTCTTAATGTCAGGTACTATTGACTCTGACCTTTATAAATATTTTTTGGTTGAAAATCCCTACATACCGAGTATAATAGGCCTTCCGAAGATTCATAAGAATAGTATAAACTCCCCTCTTAGACCAATTGTCTCATGTCAGGGATGGTTAACAGAGGCCATCTCAATATATTTAGAGAAGCATTTGAGAGTATTAGTTGATGTCACTGACACTCTTTTGAAAGATACACAGGATTTCCTTCTTACTTTATCTATTTTTGTGCATTCTGATATGTTTGAATTAAATACCATGTTTGTAACTTTGGATGTTATCTCGCTTTTTACCAAGATTCCGAATTAAATAGGAATAGAATATATTATGAATGTTTTATGAATTTATGAATGTTCCTGGTGAAATAATTCAATTGTATTGTTTCTTATTGGAAATAGTACTAACTAAGAATGTTTTTTCATTTAAAGATGAGTATTTCCTTCAAATAAATGGAGTAGCCATGGGTACTCCATGTGCTAACTCTTATGCAAATATAGTAATGGCACAGTGGGAAAGGAATTTTGTTATGGAAATGATAGATATTCTAGATATATTCCTTATTATAAGCATTTTGTTGATGATGTTTTCTTTTTATGGAGTGGTCCCTTGGATGAGTTGTTATGTTTCATAGATTATATTAACTCTACTACAACATTTCTCAGATTTATTGCGGAATGGTCACTTGAAAAGATTGTGTTCTTAGATGTGTCTGTGACATTAGAGGGCAATCAAATACATACAGAGATGCTTAGGAAGGAATGTAGAAGGAATAACCTCCTTCATAGGCAAAGTATGCACCCTCGGCATATATATATAATAACGTTGTACAAAGTCAAGGCCTAAGGATCTCCAGACTTACAAGCTCACATTCAGCTTGTGATAGAGCTCTGAATACCTTACAAAATGACTTTATGGACAGAGGCTATAAACCAACAGAATATGCAAAATTGGGGAACCCAGATTTTATTGCTAGATCTAATAAAGGGAGACCAATTTGTTGTAATAATTCAGTGACTAGAATTTCTATGTACACTCGCAATAAGAACAGCAATTTTTAGAGATGTAGAGTGACTATACCATATACTAGCAATAATAGGACTATAACTAAGGTGATTAATGATAATTGGCAGATAACTTCTGATGAGAAACTGAAAAGTATAGTTGAAGAAAGACTGAGTTTCTTATATCAGAACAAATCTCTCAAGAGACTGTTATGTTATAATGACAATATGAGTTTGTCAAAGAGAGTTGAATCCAAACGACAAGGTACATTTGCTTGCAGGGGATGTAATCATTGTCAATATATGTGTAATACAAATGAATTTATACACCCTTCTACTCACTATAGATATGTTTTCAAGCATTATGCAAACTGTAAGACTAGAGATGTTATTTATTATCTTACTGCGTAAAATGTCCAAGTTTTTACACAGGAATGACAAATCATACTTTGGTGGACAGGGTTAGAGAACATGTCTATGCTATTAATAAAGAGGATGAAGGAAATGTGTTAGCAAGGCACATCTTACAGAATAATAATACTCATAGATTTGTTTTCTTAGTGCTTGAGTTAGTCCCTAGGACATGTAGGTTGGGTAATTTTAGGGCTCATACAGAACAGCATGAAGTCAAATGGAATGTTAGGATGCAGGCTGACAAGGGCTATCGCCTTAATGATAAAATAGTGTTAAAGCCTTTTTTACCTGAGAGATCGCTGAAGCATTAACTGTTTTGTCTTAAGTGATTCATTTGATGTTTATATTTTAAATGATCAAATTCTATATATTTTTAGATATATTTTTATGAATTTGTTGATTTTAATAAAATGATGCCATATGTTTGTAAATGGTTCTTTTTAGTAGGTTTCTAGCTTGTACATCTCTATACACCTTTAAATATGTGAAGTGTGGTTAATTGAACTTTGATTAATTGATGTACCTATAAATGGAAGTATTTTTGTGTAATTTGTTCATTAAAGTCTGATGGAGTATCCATAGAGACATGAAAGCGCTTACTGACCTATAATAAATTACAGAATTGTCGTTGCCTTGTGTGCTCTCTCTTTTTTATTCTGGATTCTTATTTTTTATTGAGAGGATCTTCATTCACCAGCCATTGTTTATCTACTTCTTTGATAATGACCCCAAAGACCTGGATGAGGGATAGCAGGAGATAACACCTATGTTGATTTATCCAAGGCCTTTGACACTATCCCCCATTCTGGTATCATACAGAAAATCTCCCATCTAAAGGTTAACCCATACATTACTAGATGGATGGCCAATTGCCTCACAGACAGAATGCACACTGTCAAAGTTGGAGACTGCACCTCCACCACTAGAACACTTACTAGTGGAATACCGCCCACAACTGTTTGGAAACTATTTCTCTGAAGTCAAAAAAGAGAAATGTAAAAGGAACAAGGACAAAGTCCAGGCAGCAAATCATGATAAAAATACATGTCCACAGTAGGCTGAAAGGATTTATTACAAACTGGTGAGCACTTTCGTGGAAACTCCACTTCTTCAGACCATAAATTAAAAAGCAACTTTACATTCAAAACTCTAAAATGAAGCACATCCAATAAAAAGTTAAAACCAAGTCATGTGCCATCAATTAAAACTCAATGATGTAAAGCATCTCTTTCTTAAGGCAGATTTTTAAAGAGACATTCCTCCAGATTCATGAAACTCTGTGCAAGAATAGTCTTATTCTTGCACGGAGTTTCATGAATCTGGGGGAATGTGTCCTTTTAGAACAACAGTGCGCCTTGCATATTCATGAAGGCACACTGCTGTATAAACTACATGAACATGAGCCATGAATGAGTGCAGGGGGCATGTCCAAGTAGTGCACTGACACTAAACATGGCCCCTGCACTCAGAAATTAAGCCAAACTGGCATGATATTATGCCAGTATTTCAGTGTCCGCTGACACTGAAATGAAAAAATGATCATCTCAGTGTCCACGGACACTGAAATAAAACAATAACAAGAAAGCAATGCAGGGGGTGTGTGACAGGTTCTGTGACACACCCCCTGTATTACTAAAGTGCCTTATGACACTTTTGTAACCTACTATAGTAGGAAATGTGTGCAAATACACACATAACAGGGGATAAATCCCCCAAAAGTGAAAAAGCACATGTACAACCCCACAAACAGAGAAAGTTGATAGAGAACAGGTCATGGATCAGCATGAATCACTTAAGAGTAGAAGTCTGAAAGCAAATGTATAGCAATATTCCCTCACAGCATTGCATGTTAACAAAGGCGCAAATGATGGGAGGAATAAATACTACATTAGGGACACTCCTGAAAAATTGCCCTCACACAATAAAACAGTTGATAGATAACAGGATATGTATTAGCAGAAGTCCCTGAAGGATAGAAGCCTGAAAGCCAAATCAATGCCAGTTGTTCATGATTGCAGTCCCAAGTAGCTGTCAGAACATCACAATTCAAACCCATATAACCTAATAATATAATAATAATATATACATTTTTACACTAGCCTAAGGAATGGTTAAGTGTAGTGATGTGGGCGTGCATGTTATGGCCACTGGCTTAGCATAGCTTAAACATCCCATAGGAGCTAAATGCAAATAGACAGGTAAAATTTTCAAGAGAAGGTAGCGTTGTGGTTAGAGTTCTGGTGTTACATGCAGGCATTCATGGTTTGAGTCCCAAGACAGGCAGCTTATATTCCTATGTAGAAGTAGTGTTAAAATTATTTTAGTAAACTTTAATTATGTAGCAACTTTTTTTTTTGTCAACCAGGATAGTGTAGAAGTTCCAGAAGTGAGATGTCAGTGTAGAAAAGATGTGAAGCCCTCATATAAACACAAGTGCCCCATACAATATAGTCATACAAGAATATAATTTAATGAAAGCACATAAGGGGATGTCATAGAAGGTAAACGTAAAATTATAATGTGTATAAAAATATTATTTTATAATATAAAATTATAACTATAATATGCTTAAATGTGCCTTAATCACTCTGTATCCATCAGACCTTGCTCTGCCCAGCAACAAAATTGTCATCCCTGCCAAGTCTTGAACCCAGGATGTTGTCCTCTACAATCACAGCAAAATGCCACTACATCATCTGAGCTGTGAGAATGCTTACTGCTTTAACAAACATATCATGCATTCTGGTAATTTAACATTAATGAAAAAAAACAGCAGTCCCAAGTGTCAAACCCATAACCCTGAACACTCTAGTCAGAGGAATGTACCACTACTACTTCTTCAAACATATCATGTAATAGAGGTATACAACATTAGGGAGAAAGCTTTGTGGAACCATTCATACGCACACACACACACAAATATACACACACACACACACACACACACACACACACACACACACACACACACACACTCACATGCACACTCACACACACGCATGCACACTCACACACACATACACACACACACACACACACACACATATATATATATATATATATATATATATATATATATATATATAAAATGAAACATATATAATAAAAAGTAGAGTCATAATATAGATATAGATATATAAAAATTTAAAGGGAGGGAAAATATATATGTAGATATATATATATATATATATATATATATATATATATATATATATATATGTGTGTGTGTGTGTGTGTGTGTGTATAACATGCAGTGCAATTATACCTCAGAACCATCCCTCTCAACATGTTAGTGCAACAAACCTGTACAAAAGCTGGGGGGTGGGCCACATATAGGGACATATTTCAAATATTGCTGTTACAAATGAAGACATTTGCTACAGCAACAGGGTGTGTTTCAGCAGAAAATTACTGAAGCATATGAAGATGGAAACTGAAATGTTAAGTCATTATTTACTGACATAAATCCTTGGATCATCACTGTGATTTACCAGACAAATACAAATAAACTGTGGAACTGAACAAATGTATGGTCCAAACATCCAGACATTCTGTGAAAATCCTGGCAGTGGAGAGGTATGCTCAGAACCCCTTAGTGCAATGAATCCGGACCAAGCCTGACAAAGTGGGGGGAACAAAGGCCTGAAAACATGGACATATCCAAAATAATCAGTAGATAAGCTGAGAAAGTTGATAAAGCAACACTGTATGTTCCAACATATATTGACTGAAATATCACAATTCCAGGACTCAGTTGCTTCTCATTAGTTAGTGACCTCAATCCCCACATCATCCCACTGATGTGGCAGGAATACTGAACAGTTATGGGGACCAGACCAAATATATCAGTCAGACAACTGGACATCCTTCGAATATGTGGACATAACACATTAGGGAAACTACACTTTGCTATCGAGCAATGTCCAAACAGACTGACATAACACTACCCAAGTCCAGCTCTGGGGCTGTATACATGCATTAGCAAACATAAAGGGCACTACAGGGATTTAACACTAGTGGAAAACACACACTGGTGTGAAAGTGCATACCCCAAACAATTGCACCACAGTCACAGAGACATACCAGTAGGCAAACTGAACACAACAGTATAATGATTGTGTGAGCAACAAAATCCCGTTTGCCACTCACACATTACACCTACATATATTGCCCCAAGACACAGTGTAGTGGGAATCTTGAGGTGTTGTGGAACATGTCATTGTCTGCATGTACAAACATATACAGGCAATAGGGAATCAGAAACTGGAGCAACATGCACAGTCAGATAGAAAGGGCCCATGACACTAACATGTACCCTCTCCCTGCACAGCCCAAATAACACGCACAAACTACACTGCTACACAATTCTGACAGCCTTTTAACAATGGGCAGATATACACAGACCTCTCAAATGTACAGTTTCCCACAGAATGTATAGGCACAGGACTCATATCTATGGCCGCTTCCTTGTTACATGTCTTAGGGTCTATGACATCACTGGGATGGTAGCAGGAATGAATGCAATAAATAATGATACTACATACCTCTGAACCTCTTAGTGCATAACATCTGGACAAAGCCTGACATAATTGGTGGACAGAGGCCTACACACAGGGGTATATTTGTCATATTGCTGTTATACATGTAGACAGTTGCTGGTATTACTGGCTTTGTTGTAACATATCTTTTCTGAGGGATATAGGTTCATAGTTTGGTACTAGGCTATCAGCCCTAGGGCCTACACAAGCCTAGCCATAACAATTCCCTGGCTATTTCTTCCCACACTATTTACTTCCCTGATCCACTGTCTAACAGGGTGACTGACATGATCCCATGGGGTGAATTTCCTTTCTTCCATCCAATCGTCAAGGTTCCTTTTGAAGAGGGCCAAAGAGGCACTCTGCTTGACATGTATGGGCAATCTATTCCAGATCTGGGGAGTCTCTGGGTCAGGAACCTATCCCTCCAGCATGTTTTGTTTATTGTGATGACAAGGTTTAGATCCCTGGAGCATGTGGCTCTGAGGGATTGGGATTTCTTTAAGTGTAGCATGACCAACAGCTCTGGGTTTGACATGACCTTGTATGTTAAGCAGAGATCGCCTCTGAGTAGACGATATGTGACAGAGTATAGCTGGAGTTTTTTAAGGCGGTCAGCGTAGGGCATCTGCTTTAGGCCTGTGATTCTTTTAGTGAGGTATTTCTGCGGCTTTTCCAGTTGTTGCAGATGTCTTGAGAGGTACATACCAAACGGGGCATTGTATTCTATAATGAGTCTAATGAGGGATGAGTACAGTGGGACAATGACCTCCTTTTTTCTGGATGAAAAGCCCTTAGTGATGAGGTGTGCCACATAGAAGGATGTCCTGACTGTTGTGGCGATGTGGTTATCGAAGGTGAGACCACTGTCTACCTGTGTCCCTAAGTCTCTTATCATATTTTCAGTGTTTAGTGTACTGCCACCTATATGGTAATTCATGGATACATGTTTTTTCCCAAAGGGGATAACTATACATTTCTTGGCATTGAGCTTGAGCCCATGGCTCTGGCACCAAGCATCTGTTTCTGTAAGGCCCTTTTGTAGAGTATCCACATCATTTGGGGATTCAATAATGGCTCCCAGTTTGCAGTCATCTGCAAACTTTGTTAGCCAGAGTCCCTTAGTGTTGGCCTGTACTCCAGAGAAGTAGATGCCAAACAAGAGTGGTCCCAGGACTGAACCCTGAGGTACTCCACTTGTCATTTGTCTGGATCTGGATTTGGAGTCGGCTACTTTATAAGTGTGGGTTCTATCAGTAAGCCAGTTAGCAACCCATTGGGTGACGTAGGGATTAATGCCCAGCTTAGTAAGTTTATCTATGATTCTAAAGTGGGGGATGGTGTCAAAGGCCTTGGCAAGGTCTAGATATGCTGTGTGGACCACCTTACCCTTGTCCATGGCTCTGGAGACTGATTCAAAGAAGTCAATCAGGTTCAGGAGACAAGATTGGCCCTTCATGAACCCAAACTGGGTGGGGTCCAGTGTTTGAAGGTTGCCAATGTCTTTGTTTATAAGTTCCATGATAATACGTTCTATGGCCTTGCAGATAAGGCTTGTCAGACTGAGTGGACAGTAGTTTCCGGGATCCAAGGTGGATCCTCCCCTTGTGGAGTGGGATAACTGTAGCTCTGCACCACTCAGTGGGCATGAAACCTGAGGTGAGGCTATGATTAAACATGCCACTTAGTGAGGTGCAAGTTCATATTGAAGTTCATGTAGTACACATCCCGGGATGTCATCTGGTCCCATGGATGCTGTATTCTTAGCTTTAGAGAGTGCGTTTTTTACCTGTGTGGCCATTATTACTGGATTTGGCAATCTTCCGGTATTGAGATGGGCCATTTAGGGGGTGAGAGGGGGGTGAAGTTGGCACTGAATCGATCTGCCAGGATATTGGCAATATCCTTGGGATCAGTATATTTAATGCCATTCTGTTTTAGCTCAGAGCAGATCTGAGCATTGCCATTTAGATTCTTGACATAGTTATAGAATGCCTTGTGGTTGTCTTTGGAATCTTTGGCAATTTTATTTTTGTAACTAGCTTTGGAGGATTTTATGAGGGATCTCAGTTTCCTACTGAGGCTGGTAAGGGAGTTTTTTGCATCCTGGAATTTTCCTCTTTTCTGCAACAGTTTCTTCCTTTTGTTGTAAAGTTTTTTTATGGCATGGGGCCACCAGATTGGCTTCCTTTTTTTGGATGAGAGCATCTTGGTTCTATTTGGGATGGCACAATTCATGCATGAGTGGATGCACTCGTAAAGTGCCTTAGTGTAGGATTCAGCAGTTGAACTTTCAGTTCCCGTCTGCATGGGTGTCATGAAGTTTGTCACTTCTGACTTGAGTAGCATGAAGTTGGCTTTGGAGAAGATTTTTATGGAGGTTTCCTTACTGGGGGGGAGGATGTGGATGTTAAGGGTGATTAGCTTATGGTCAGACCTGACTAACGATGGGGTGACCATAGGTGTGGAGCATCAATTTCCCATGTTGGTAATGACCAGGTCTAGGATACTGGAGCCCCTGGTGGGAGTATGGATTAGTTGATCCAGCGCGTTGGAATTTATGAATTCCAAGAACCGTTGGGCAAAGGTGTTGGTACATGAGTAGTTTTCCCAGTTAATGGCAGGGTAGTTAAAATCACCCAGTATTAGGGTGTTTGGTTCTATCTTAATATTTTCCAGTATGTTTAAAAAGGTGTAGTGATAATCTTGGGGTATGGTGGGGGATCTGTAGCAAGCTACAATTTGGATTGCAGTCTTATCTAGTGTTAGTGGCACCTGGAGAATTTCAGACGCATTGTGTTGGGCAACTAGCCTGGCGGTGTGAATATCCTTGGTGAATATTGACACTTCTCCACCTTTAGTGTTTCGGTCCTGGTTTGGTGGCTGAAAAGTGTGGTAAGAGTTGTAGCCTGGTATTGCAGGGGTGCTCTCTGGAGCCTTGAACCTGGTCTCAGTTACTGCACAGACATCGATGTTCTCCATTTTTAGGAGTGCCTCGAGAGAGTGCATTTTGAGGTTTAGACTTCTAGCATTGAGTAGCATTACCTTCAGATTTTGCATGTTTGCACCTGTTACGGTGGTGGTTTTGTCCTTTGAACTTTGCCTAAAAAAGGCACTATAGGGGGGCAAGAGCCTTAGCCAGTAACCTGAATTCCAGGGGTCACAGGTGCAGACCATCTCTGGCAAAGCATCATGGTCTGTCAATCATGTCGTCCCAGGCAGACAGATACTGGATCCCCTTTGAATGACACCAGAAGCTTAGCCAATTGTTGAAGTCAATCATATTGTCCTTATATTGTGGTATCATTCTGGGCAAAGGCAGGATGCTACTCAGGGCTAGGGTCATACCTGCCTGGGCCACATGATCCGAGAGCTCTTCCATGTCTCTTTTCATGTAGTCCAGGGAGGTACGTCTCAAGTCATTCACTCCAACATGGACAATGGCAGAGTCATATCTGTACTTGTTGTGGAGTGACTTGAGTGCATGCATTATGTGGTGGATCCTGATACCCGACAGGCAGCTGACTGTAATTTTCTCCTTGTTCAACCTGGTGAGAGGGACATCAGTTTGCCGGACTGTAGAGTCACCTATGAATAAAGTGTTAGGTACATTGTCTTGCCTTAGGGGCTGTCGCTAGGTAGCACACTGGTGTTGTGAACTATTTGACACTTTGGTTGTGATTGGTGTTTGTTTGTGTTTCAGCTTCAGAGGTCCTTGGTGCTTGGGCAGGTTACAGTTAAGGGCCTCTGCATATGTAGATTTAGTGTTGCTATATGTGGGTGTTGGTGGTGTGGGTTTAGAAGGGCTATGTGTTACTTGAGGTGTAGTGTGGATATTAACCTTCTCCTCTTGACTGTCTAGCACAATCTTGGGTGGAGAGAGCTTTGCTTCCATTTTGGCTATATAAGTGCATCTCTCAGAGGTTGTAGTGTTGTGTGGTAGGAGGAGAGGGTTGTCTGTGTACATGAGGCAATTACTGCATTGCCCCAGTATGCCCAGATTCACCAGGTGGACAGGAGTAATCACTGGAAGCTGACCCTTGGACATGCCTGGTTTGGTGCTTTTTTTTTTTTTTTTTTTTTTTTTGAAAAGTACAGGAGCTGTTTTCCCTTACCTTAGCAAGGTACTTTGCAATTATAGGCTGTTTAGTGCCTACTATTAATTTCTCCTTATTAACAAGGAGTGTTGAGTGCTTGTATCAGTTTAAGGCTTCCTAGTGCTTTCCAGCAGGTATTAGAGAAAGTGCTAGTCACAGGGATGCTTAAAGGTAAGATGAAAAAAATGCACACTGCAGTGTGCAATAGAGAAGTTAGATGTGAAAGTAGGTAACTTAAGTTTTACCTGTTTAAAAAGTTAAGGTTTAGTGGAGAGTTACTATTTTTAAAACAGCAAGATGGGTTGAAAGAGGTGGTCACTTTTGTATTCCGTTACTATGGAATACAGTAGGATGGCCAATAAATTTAAATAGTTGAATATGAATTCAGTAACACCAATTGATGTTAGCATTTACTTACTGCATTCCCCAGAGCATCCTACTGATTAACCAAGGACAACTGTCTGGCAGAACAGACTGAACATATAAGCCACACATGTGGACAGTGTCTAGGCCTCTGGACAGTGTAGAGATATGACTGCAGTGATGTAACAGAATGGAAATTCCCTGACAGCTACCAAACATGTCACCCAGCACTTTATGAAGTGCAGTAAGACCAACATGACACTCCCCCACATCACCTCTGGGCAATTACCTATGTATATTCAAATATAACATGCATGGCAGGGATGGAACTGTAGTGCAAAGCAGAGAGTGGTGCAAAAATGTCCACCCAAAAACATTTGCACCACAGTCACAGCAACATACCAGTACCCAAACTGAACTCTAGAGTAGAACGTCTCTCTGACCAAACATATCCTGATTGTCAGTCACACACTACACCAACATATGCTGGCCCAATTCACAGTGTACTGGGAATCCTGAGGTGTTACAGGACATTGCACAGTCAGCCCCTACTAGCATACAGGCCTGATAGACCACCAGCAGCTGTAGCAGCATGCAGAGTCAGATAGGTAAAAGATGTATGGCACTCACATCTGCTACTCTCCCTACCCAGCCCAAAAAACATCTACACACAGCACTATTACACAATCTTGGCAGTCTGTTTACAATGGCCAGACATACATAACTGTCATATGTACAAATTTCCATAGAATTACCAGGGTGTGGAACCATAATCCTGGCCACTGATGCATACAATGGCCAGGAGTCTGCCAGGTCATTGGCATGATAACTAGAGTGCAGTTGGTAATTAATGATATACCATACCTCTGCATCTCATAGTGCAGGACATCTGGACAATGCATAGGTTCATAGGTTCATAGGTGTGTACTAGGCTAATGGCCCTGGGGCCTTTACAAGCCTAGCCATAGGATTACCCTGGCACAGTGCCACCCACCGTATGATGTACTTGTGGGACAGGG